>NC_134029.1:23419883-23726020 GCF_964204645.1 Tubulanus polymorphus
GGTAGACAACGTTTACAATTAATCATATAAAATGATTCGGAACTGTTCGGTATTTTCCGGTATCTCACCGTACGAGGCGAGAAAGGATGAAAATAACGAAGTTAAGAGCTACAAAGATATAGTTAAGTACCCAAGTAATAATAATTGTTTATACAGATCTATCTAATCTTAACCTCGCGTTTAAGGTTGCATCAGGCGACAATTTTAACGAGATTTATTTTTGGGTATTTTCTCCTTGAAATAAATGCTCACCGAATGAAATTGAACGGATAATATTTTTCATCGACTGCGGCACTGTTTCAAATCAAAACGGTTTTTTTTCAAAGGTTTTTTTTAAAATAACAAACAGTACCGACCAGAATCTGACATCGAATTCAGTATCTGTCACATAACAAACAATGGTAACAATAAATATGTTCAGTTTTTTTTTCAGTTCAGTATTTCAATTTTCTTCGAAGTGATAAAGCATGTTCTACGTTTTGAGATTCAGTCTTTGTTTTACCATCGCAGGCTGTACAGCGTTCATATCGACGATTTCACTTTATTCAGTCTACATCGCCAACGCACAATCTTCAACGGCCCCAACTCCACTTTGACACAAAACATAGCGACGACGGGATTTTGGGAATGCCCTCTAATCCAGTGAGAAATCGGATCACAGTAAATAAAGGCACTTAATTGAGTTGAAAATCACGAGACCAATACAGGTTCTATAATTGAAGCCAGCATCGCGGCCCGATCGGTCGCAATAAGGCATTCGATATTTCAAAAGTTCTCGCCACTCCTAAGAGAGATTCCTATCACTGGCAAGCGAGCTTAAGCAGCGAAACTATTTAGATATGGGTGTACAAGAAAATAACCCGGAATGTTGACAATATAGAACTAAATACTGCACTGAACTCAAACATTATCTTAATAAAATATAACACACTTTCCATAATTTTGCTTTCTCACAATGATTGTGTCTTCCGCAAAACATTCATAACTTCGTAAATATGATCCACAAGTTAAAATTTTTTATACCCGCTTTTTACTAACATCGCAGACACTACTATATCGCACTTAACCACGTTTTATTGTCCGCGTACCCGGTATCTATACTCAAATGTATATAATTCCTATTTGCTACGTTAAAACGCTATCCATGATGATTTTATATAGGTCTCTGTGTCTATTTCTACGTCGTTTATGTTTCTTTTGTCGTTTACGACCGCCTCTGTGTCCTTTTCCTTTCCTACCGCGATGTTTCGATTTGCCACTTCGATCACCCGTATAAACAACCTGAGACATTGTATTATTCTTCGATACATTACTGTTAATACTAGTAAAACTACCCCTACTATCATCCGTGTATGTCACAATATCAGTTGTCTTTGGCACCGCAGTAGTCGTTGACGTCACTTCCGTCGTTCGCGCGATTTGAGTCGTGTTATTATCTGTAAAGTCGATAATGAAGGATCCTCCATTATTGAACGATCCGTTGATCGGATTTCGAACGAAATGAATTCGCTTCTGATATTTTTTGGCTTTAAAGCCAGGAACAGGTCTGCCGCTCCTCCTATCTAACGCGATGTACCATCTTCTGTCGCGGTGCTTTCTCATTTCTGGAGTCGGATATTTCGAGCTGTAGAAGGAAGCGAATGGGGAATGTTCTCCCTCGTTGAACATACACTCATCCGTGCAGTTGAGCTGAAAAATATAGAATTCAATATTGATATTACTGTAAGTCTCAGAGAGAAATAGACACGTTTTTATCGTCACTCGCGATTAGTCTCGGGTATGACAAGTGTTTTTTGGCGAACTTATGACACACGAGTCCCAGATTGCACATCACGTCCAAGAAGGCGTAAATAAACAAATCAGCCGTTTAGGGATAGGTGACATACATTCAATATAAGGTATAAGGGCCTCTTGGTTCGTAGATATATAAGTTATACAAGTTTTCAAGTGGCGTACGCCAGGCGATACTTGAGATCACTTGTTCTTAATCACATTTCTATATCAAGACACACGACACAGAAATGGTGTCTATATAGGACTGTAGCCCGTCCTACAAATCTCCAGCCACCATCCCGAAAAGCGTTCGAAGAACTCGAATTTCTGGCATGACTAAATGTTTGCATCGAAAATTATCAAGATTTCCATCATATTTTGGACTTGGTAAATTCTGGTGGCAATTGCTCAGCGATACGCAGTATTTTCACGTAAATCACAGAACATCCATCACAGACATTCAGGGATACTGAAGATCTAACAATAAAACTTTCCAGGAAAACGCAAGGAGCTTCGAACAACCGAACCCCAATTCATCACTTTTGACTGCACTAAAAGGTATTGCATATATACATGTACCATAAGGGTTTACCAGACAGACGATGCCTCTACAAACGATCATGACATTGTATGTTTAATCCAAGAGCAATCATTTTGTTGATTGCTCGTGGATGAATACACACTAGATCGACCGTGACTATTAGAGAGGGTCGAACGACCTTCGAAATTTTTTCAAATCTTAATTTAAGATTTAAAATCTTTTCAACCAACAACCTCCGTTAACACGAACCTGCGGCTAGACAACGGTTACAAGTTCGAATTCGCTTTGTTTTGACTATAATTTAAGGACCCGAGGGTGCATTAATCTCTGTGTAGACAGGCAATATATATATATATATATATATATATATATATATATATATATATATATATATATATATATATATATATATATATATATATATATATATATATATATATATATATATATATATATATATATATATATATATATATATATATATATATATATATATATATATATATATATATATATATAAATATTCACATAAACTAGTGTGCTTTCATGACATATGCACCGCCCTGAGGCACCGCTTTCCGGCCCGACTACAAGGCACAGACGCGCTTGACAAAATGCATATTCATACACATATACATACATGTATATATATATATAATTTACATAAAGGTTATAACTATAGTATGAAGTAGGAGTGTTTTTCTGTTGTCACGAGGACCAGAAGTATCAGCGCAAATGATACATCAATTAATTGCTAATTAAACATAATATGATCTCCACACCAAACCGGATATAGCAGGTACCCTGGACCGCGCGTCGGAACTATTATGAAAACCGTACGAACTATCACTACTCCCTCCAACTCGATGCGAACCAACGAAATTACATTTTTCCGCAAAAGACGAATCTTAGTAAAGTTGTTTTTTTTAATCTTCTGATATACTTACGTTGCTATATAGAAGACCTCGTCTATCCATGCATACGTATCTTTTAGTCGCTCTCCCTTGTATCGTAACATATTTCTGCATGACGCCATCTCGGACAGTGTTTTCGACTCGCAAAATCATCACGGCTACAATTCGAAGAAAAAAAAATTGCGTGCATTTAAAAAATATCAGACGTGAAAATTATAACGTCGTCGTGTATATTAAACAACCGTTGATATTGCGAAGCGCCGTTTTGGCCCATTTTTAAAATCATTGAGTGGTATAAGTTGGCCACGTGCCGGGAGTGAGACCGAACACAATGCATTGACGTTTAAAGCATTCATAATCCAGTAAAAACTAATCAAAAACTCGTTAATTGTTCGTTCATTGAATAATTCGCTTTTCGCGCACCTTTTTCATGGAATGCACGAACACGAAGCAACACGGTGCATTTTATGAAGTTTTGCGGCGACTACAATAATATCATCGAGAAAAACTTTTCCAAATCCAACTTCATCGGTCGAAACATGTTTGATAAATACACAGAATATATATAAACTAAGCTTACTTACCATGCGGTGTTTTCTGTCGAACACCTTTCACTACACCACGATGATCAATCGCCAGATTAAATCCTCCGATTCCTTTATGAGAATGCAAGTAGAGGGTCATCGGACCTTTACCAACGCGTTTGTTTCGGGTCATTCCTTCTGATAGATTTAATCCGCTGGATAAAAACAGTAATGTACTGAAAACTATAGAAATAGTGGCGATATGGTTGCCTACAACAGCCACTGAGTTCATGACTTCATTGACACTGAAAGATTGGCTGCCAATCCATGGCCCAATGGACCATCATCAATTCTATCGGAAATATTCCAATAGTAACCGTTGTATAATCCTACTAAAGTACCGGTTGCAGCAACAGCTGTGGTAGAATGCAATGGTCTGATGGTGTACAGGTCAAGCCTGACCCTAGATATCCTGTAATGAGATACAACATAACGCATTGAGTGATTCATATGAATATACGTATGCCAAATAAACGCAGGAAAAGTCATTTTTAAATAGTTAAGAAAGAATGCCGCCGATTGATAAGAAGAAAGGAAAGGATAAAAAAAAAGAAAAAGAAAAGCGCGCCAGGGAAACAGCCAAGACTAGCAGACAAAGAAAAGGTAGATTCGTCATGTCTAGCGATCATAATATACTCATTGATCGCGTGAGTTCGAAATGAAACATCGTTTATCGCGAATATATTTCAGCTAGCTAGCAACGAACCTGGAATTAATCCTCGAGAATGACAAGATAATTACGAATATAACCGAATATATATCTATCGACTGACTACCCGGCGTGTACTAGCATAAACTCAGCTTACACACACGCGGCCCGACGCAGCACTATACTTGCCGAACCGATAACAGACCTTTATATACTATTAGCCATCATATCAACGATACATCCATCATTTACTGATGGTAAGATGCCCGACTGAAAAAATACAACTGCCAAGATTCGCGTGTTGTTATAACACGGTTCAGATTTATAGTCGGTGTGACGGAGTCTGTAGCACTTAGACGTCATAACCAGTCGTATCATAGTCTGCTGCTGTCGGGGTTTGCGCTGCAATTATTACGTATATTTTTGGACAACAACAACGAACATGATTCATTTTCAGGCGCGTAATGCGTGCATGTGTGTGAGATATTTTAGAAATGTCACGGAGAGTTTGACTGCAAAATGACTACCGCATCAGACCGACGACGGCAGACTTCAGTGGCGTGTTCCCTTCGTTTATCAATTATGCTCGATTTGTTAAGCAATGCCTTCTCTGTTTAATGATATGACGAGTGGCCATATGACCTTTTCAGCTTCTAAAGAAACTGATCTCAGAAAGGACTCGGCCCCCCCAAACACCTGTACGGGATTCCAATTTCATATCGTATGCCAGCCACATATCGACATCGGCGTTGACAGCGTGTATCTGAACAGAAAGATTTAGTATATGTACGATGTCTACGCTGTCATCATCAGCAGTTCCGGGGAAGAAGATACATGGCAAATCAATATAGATAAAACACAATATACTGCTAATATCGATATGCTACTAAACAACGGATGATACATGTACCACGTGAAAACCGCCAGGAAATAGAGATAATGTTTATATGTCCTGGTGATCTTTATGTTCGAAAGATGTTTCGTTTTAGAATATAATAGAAGACACATGCAATCTGTATGCGACTGTCATAGTCAAGTCATGCACTGCGTACGCGTGTCCCACTGGCTTTCGATTCAACTAAATTGCCGGGTGTCGTTTTATTTATCAAACCTGAGTGCTATGAGGTAATACTTCACAGGGCCCGATAATTTATTATCTACCGCCTTTAAATTAGAATTAGAAAATCAATATTCTATTATCTTTCCTTATGATTACGAGACGACAACGAACGACAAGAAATTGTATTTAAAGGGACAAGTCGAACTGTGACAGAAATGTTGAACGCTATACAAGCAATATGTACAACGCTTGCCTGAGTTCAAAATTCTATAAAAAAAAAACTTCAAATAATTTCCGTGCCACTTGAGACTCGACGCCTCTCCCAAAAACATAACATTAGCAACAGGCATTAAGCGTGTCCTTAATTATTCTCTTAAAAAACAAGAATGCGATGTTTAATTCATTGCCTTTTCGATCATTTGTATTCAGATTTCTTTTTTTTTACAATTTAACATTCTATGATGAAACTTTGTGCGTGTGTGGAATTTATTTAATAAACCAACTAGCATGAACCTACCGTGAAAAAGAAATCATATAATATTTCGTAAATCCTAAGATAAATTTTCCATAATTGCGCAATCAGTATAAAATCGTTTCATCGCTTTATTCCTTTTCGATGCAATAATTCAGTCGTGACAAAGTATCGAATTTTTTATTGCTTAGTTGGTAATCCTTGGCGCAGTATAACGGATATAAAAGCTGTTGTCACCTTTCGCAACTCAAGGCATTCTGCTGAAACGCAATCGGCGCAGTACGCGCTGAAATTCTCACCAGCGCCACGGCATGGCGGCGGTATTTTATCGAACTAAGTACTAAAACATCCAAGATGGCGACCGCCGTCAGAAAATTCAGTCGACAAATTATTCGACAATTGAGCACGAATTCGGGACAGCGCGTAGCGAATAAACAGGGAAATACGCGCTGGATGTTAGTGGCTTTAGGTACCGGTTCAATTGGTGTAACCGGTATTCTGTTATATCGTAAATTAGCGCAGAAAAACGACATTCAATCGCCAGTTGTATATGCGAAGGTATGTGTTTACTAATAAACGACATTGACAACTCGCTTTCTATTCAGTAAACAAACAGTAGATTCTAGACGTGGACAGTTGTTGATGTGTTTATTTAATGAAGGTTTTTGCCTCGATAAAAGATTTCTCGTGAATATCTGTTGGTTTCCTGTAATACTAATGAAGTGTACACGATCAACAGATGAAGTAGTGGTTACGTCATAGGCCTGGCTTATGTAGTAATGCTTAAACATGTTAAAACACGTTGAATTCATAGATTTTAGTCTCAGCGTATCAGTCTTAGTTGAATTCATAGATTTTAGTCTCAGCGTATCAGTCTTAGTCCGTAACCCGACTGGAAGCTCATCTGGAAGCTCATCGGATTGTAAAAGATTACCGATAACGATTAGGTAACTCTATTAATAGCCTGTATTATCGATGATAGCTATATATGTAGGCCTAAATTGTAATCAGGGGTGGATCAATGATTTAAGGAAGGCGGTGCTGCTCCAGTGATACAGCACTGATCAACAGGCTGAATAGAGTCCACACCATCTAGAAACGTACCTAGAACTTTGATAAAGAATAAACTACTAACATATTTGATATGATATCCTAATTGATTATAAGCCACGATCCCGTAGGGACGATTTTGGCCGGGTCAAATTTGGGCCATGCCTTATTAGAGAGGGCGTTCACACGTAAATAGCTCACTCGTTACTACAGGTCCATTGTCACCGGTGTAAACAGTTCGCCCAGACCTCATTTGTCTGCGGGTGGTGATCTCGGCTAAAATCATCTTAAATAAATAGGTCATATACAAACAACACAATGTTGATTACACTATAACTATCTCTCTACATGGAAAATTTGTTTGGTAAATCCCGAAAATATTTTTGAGATGTTAGAGTTGAGAGTGGCTGCAACATATACATCAGACTGAATAATAGCAACCTTACCTTTATAAATCACGACACAATGTTCAGTTATTGATCGAGATCATCATTTAAATACAAGTTCCCGTGTGGGAAACCCTGATATATTTAATTGCGTGTACACAGATATTGCGTCAACAGTTGAAATGTTTCAGGTGAAAAAAATCCCGAAGTTGCTCTCTCTCGTTCTCGTGTGGAATGTGAAGTAATTTACGTTCAGTTAGGCGTGTAATTTTAATGTTTTTCTCTTCATAAACTGTGATGATTAATCAGAAATGAAACGCAACGATAAGAAACTATTTAATTAATTACGCAGCAAATGTTCATTCATCGAGTGTATTATTAGTGTAATAGGAAATGAAAAAAATAATTTTCTCACGTGTGTTGAATTTTGTGAATGTGAAAGTGAAAGAATGAATGGAATTTTTTTCCATGTGATTTGTGGGAGTGGATTGAGCAGGTGGTTAGATTGTTCCGTTCTGGGATACCGAGTCATAGGTTCGAACCCGGGGCGAGACTCCTAATTGCCTCTTGTCAGTGCGGAGGCATTGTGACCTGAAAGAAGTCAGGCCAGATTTTAGCAGCTTGAGGAGTAATAAGCAGGGCGGATTCGGGTGGTTAGATTAAGTCTTTTCGCGATTCATCAGTTCAAATTCTGGTGGTCAGAGTTTCATGGTCGAAGGTTCGTCTCTGGTCCCTCTCCCCAATAATGCAGGAAACCTTGAACCCGATTGCGATATCCTGGAGTGGTGCTCAGCAGTACTCTGGGCCAAAATGCCTCTTTCTACTATGAAACTATGATTATGGATTGCTACTTAATTAGGGGTGGATCTATCTACAGCTGAACCAAATATGGTTTCTAATGAGTAAAATTGGTTCATGAAATCGTCGAATAAAGAACTTTTGAATTGCACAGTATTGAAGTCATCAATCATCTACATTCCATTTTCTGATCGGTGAATTTATTGTTTTATGAAGGTCTGATTAAAACAGGCAATTTACGTCATTGCCTTGTCACAATACGTTGTTGCGCAGGTCGCAGGAATATTCATTGATTTTTAAATCAAATTGTTTCTCTGCGTTAATCAATGCTAATTATAGAATTTGACGATTCTCGAGAATGTTACACTAGACCTTTCATCTAATAAATAGTCAGACGCTAGGTATAAGGGTGTCATTAGTACAACTTCGATATTAAAGCTAGGTTTTGTCTATATGTACGAACTATTGTCAGATTTACCGATAAAACGAAAGGTCATTGCTTATGGTAGGAGTCAGATATCTGACGAATAACCCAATCAGAAATTTAGGTTTAACAAGGGGAGAGTCAGATACCAATTCGGCCACAATTTCCTACCCGGAGAGTATTTTTGTGGCTTAAAATAGATGGACAAGAAAATGACGTTTCTAGAAAATTTCGTTTTTCGAGTCCAACCATTTAAGTATAACCATATATAGGCCTATGATATTCTTTAAAAGTACAAAATATATTTATATATATATATACGACTATTGAATGGTGTTTTGTATTTAGCCTCTAGCCGGCTCGATTCATAAATGTCATGTCTGATTGTAAATCAAAAATTGTGCAAATTAAGATTTAATTATACGCCTTTTATGTAGCGGCGCAAAGACTGTGTTCATTGAGTTCGATTGCGCTCATTGCCTCGGTGTTTGTTCGGCGTTTGTTCGGCATATCGAAGTTTTATAAGTTTCTAGTATGAGTGAATCGAGCCATTTGAAACAAAGCTCGACGATCATCGACGCCACCGATCTGTCGCCAGATCGCAATGCGCAATGTTTACCATTCGTGGCTCTCTAAAAAGGATCCCCCTCGTCGTGTAGGTGTTCACGCCGGAGACATGTCTGAGTTCGGTATTTTCTCATCGGCGATCGTCGTTATTGTTGTAACGATTAATATAACAGTTTGGATTTTATCGCTACTCCTCGAGGGGCCGATTCAATATCTATTCTACACACTGAGGTTTTGTGCGCCATTGAAAATTGCCGCCATTCGCTAACCGTAACTTCACGAGGCATCAAAATTCATTCAGCGCCATTTAACGGGGTCCCCACAACGATTTAATCGATTCCTTAAAAAAAAATCCTGATTGGAAATTGCTTTAAAAGGTGAAACTCCTTTAATTTGAGCAGAATGCCAGAAACTCCTGTAAAACTCCTTCAATTTTGAGAAATAGGCAATTAGAGAATTTTGTCCTGTTAGGAGTTATATAGTAAACTATGTCTAAATCGGTACAGATAGGATTTGTTTTTGCCCAATTACGCGGTAGGCAAACTAGAAACCTATTTTAGGTAGTTAAGTCTAGAAATTTACTCATAAAACCACCAAATTAATGGTTTACCGAGATGAACAGTGCAAGGAGGAGTCTACTGTAATTTGGATATGAAAGTGATGCAGACGCTTCCAGGAAATTTGAAAAGTTCTCCTTCAAAGCTCTTTGAAACTCCTTACATGCTGGAATGACTGATCTGTAGGGCCCGATGTCGAAGACTAGCGTTTTATTTTTTTTCTTGTCTAAAAACTCTTGTCCGATTTAACAAGTGTCGTTATAGACCTAATATCAATAATTCGGGACATTTTAATATTTCGTGAAAAACGCAAATTTTGACTTGGTTTTTACTAGTTCAGATAAATACGACACAAAGCCCGTCAAACCGATCGGATGTCGTAAACTCAACACTCCTGGAATTACTGTTGATTTTATAAATTCCAAGACAAACTCGGTCGGTTGACTTAAGACGGCAGAATATGTGAATATATATACAGACGGTGTTCGTCCTATCACTTACTCCGCTATCAAACAGTAGACATATATACAACGGTTTTTTTTTTAAATGGTAGTTGATCGGGGCATCCGGTACACTTGTCTTTGTCATTTCAAAGACATCAGTCGAAAGCATTTCGATCGAGTTTATTCTAATTCTCGATTCTAACCGTCGACACCCGAAATAGAGCGTTTTTTTATTTACAAAATCTCTTTTGTCGTAAGGTGACGATGATTGTAGGATTTAAATCGTCCTTAACTACTAAAAACATAAAATATACATTCCATTGAATTTCCGATAGAAATATTTCGAACGTTTCGATTTAATCGATACTTTACGCTAAACGGTGAAAAACAAGTTTCGGTTATTCCTGATTGTTGAACTTAGAGTTTATGTTTATATATTATCTGTAGCACTCCTAAATTCTTTAGTCTTCAATCGATGACAATCAATCGAGTAGATAGAGGGAGAGAGAGAGGGAGAGGGAGAGGGAGAGAGAGAGGGAGAAGGAGAGGGAGAGGGAGAGAGAGAGGGAGAAGGAGAGGGAGAGGGAGAGGGAGAGGGAGGGGAGAGGGAGAGAGGAGGGAGGGAGGGAGGGAGGGAGGGAGGGAGGGAGGGAGGGAGGGAGGGAGGGAGGGAGGGAGGGAGGGAGGGAGGGAGGGAGAGAGGGAGAGGGAGAGAGAGAGAGGGAGAGGGAGAGAGCGGATTGGATTTCTTAAAATCTCTTGCTGAGCACCACTGACTTAGGGCATTTAATAGAATCAGGTTTGAGTTTCCGGACAGGATAGTCCGGACCGGAAAGGAATCAGAAACTGTCACCATCAGTATTCGAGACACTCGACCGCTGCACCCCTCTAGAGAAGACCCGCATTAAATAATCTCTGAATTTTAATTTTCCGATTAAAAATAATCATACGCTTTGTCGAATGAAATGGACGCCGAATGTAAAGCCGTTCAGCGGTAAGTGTCTTTTCTATTGTCACGGTTTGGTCTGGTTTTGATATCCTCAAGAAAAGAAATATCTCAAACATCAGAAATATATATATATATATATATATATATATATATATATATATACGAGTTATTAACGATTGAATCGAAAAGAAAATGAAACTCGGCGAGGAAAAACTCCGCGTCTTACATTTACGAGGTATGAATGTGGGTGGAAGTTTTAAATCGAACAATGACTCGGAATTTAGACCTTCAGACATCAAAGTGAAGTATCTTGTAGAAAAACTTCCACTCGAGAAAGTAATCGCGCGCGCACGAAAATACTTTCTTGAATGGCATTAAACGAATTGGAATGAATTCAGCGATTTTTCTTATCTTGAAATCATGGCTTACTCGAGTAGATGATAATTGCGCGTTGAAAGATACAATACTCAATTGAGTTAAGATGAAAAATATTCTCGGTCATTTCTTTATTTCTTTTTTTTAAATTCAGGAGCCGTTAGTTCACGGTGTGAATAGACATTTCAGATATTGATTTGGATGCTGAGATAAGTTGAACGTTAGGAGGAGTTTATAGATTGACGTTCGGTTTAGGGCTCGGATCAGATTAATAGCGAGGTGAATATCCTAGAATCGCGGAAACTAAATATCAAAGTTCACATTCTAGATTTTTACCTGTCAGAACATTCTTCTATTTAGGTTATAAATAATGTGTGATATAGGATTGGCAATATAGGAATTTGGGCTCGCTGCAAACGCGAAAGGCCGAACGCGCGAGAACTTTGCGGTTAATCTCGGCCGGGTTCTAATCGAGCGCTTTGTTCGATTTCGTTGACTTTTTTACATAAGACAAACAGTTGTTTTATATTCTATAAAACGTCGTTTGTTTGATACATGTTGTTGGAAGGTTTGTAATCGTCTGTGCACTTGTAGACATGTATAGGTTCTAGGTATTACACGTATATATATATATATATATATATATATATATATATATATATATATATATATATGTATATATATATATATATATATATATATATAGGGAACGTTTACAAAAAAAATCACATTTTTCAAGCGCCGGTCTATTGAAATAAGTCTCGCAGCGCTGTGTAGACACGAATTCCATTCATAAAATTCATTCATAAATCGAGTCAAGCCTTCAGAGGTTTTCATTCACGTGAACGGCGTGCCTGCCTATACTGAGCTTGTGTATTCGCGGTGAATGGATTGATATGAATGATCTACAGTTTGAAAGAAAGTAGAAATGATGAGAAAAATGTCGCGAAGTCGTCTACAGCTTTACTGAACTAACAGAGCTCCTATCTCTCAGTATGCAATACAACTGAATGCAATATCGAATAAAAAATCTTTTCGACGCCTGAGTAATGAATAATTCAATGCAAATGTTATTGAAATAAAGTGAAATACATTGAAGTATATGTCAAGAAGTATCACGAGCTGATTTGCGCAACCGATTGGTCTTAGGTCATTTAACTTAAAATTGTCTTAAATTTTGAGACTGGTCCTAAGTTGTTAGATTGGTTATAGAACTAAGATGGTCTTAAATCGGTCTTAAGTCTAAGCCATGACTATGCAACTGGGCCCAGGTCTTAGACTTGAGATCAGTCTTAGGACTATTCTACGTCTATAGCTGATCTAGATTATGAAAAGACCACTTTTCGTCTCAAGTCTCGACTGGAACCAGCCCTGGAACTCCAAGGAAATCTGTAAATTATTCTGTTAGCCCTCATTGTCTGACCTGACTACAACTTCGATTTTAGCGAGTATTTTTCACCTTACCTAAGAGCCCTGTAAACTACTCCCAAAAGTATCAAAATAATCTTGGTAACGGCCTAATTTCTAATTCATGTTCAAATAAACTATCACGGCTCTATTTCTGATGTCGAATTACTGGCATTTTTTTGTGAAAACTACTACATTCTAGAGATAACAGGTATTAGTCTGTTCGCTTGCCAGTGCAAACTGAGACCGCAGACTGTTCCCAGTCTCGGAACGGTGACTGTTATTATTACGTGCCTGGCAGATTATGAACTTTATTCATTTAGAGTTTATTGCGGAGATCAAGACTTGTTTGTTCCCCGTCGTTTTAATAGATTTCGTTTATCTATATCCATTGTAGTCGATACACTGCGTTCAACGAGACGGAAGATTTTACTTGATTATACGTTATTCACCGCCGAGGTTTTTGAGGTTTTTTCTCAATTGAAACCGGGCGCAGCGAATTTCCGGTTGAAACTTGACGCCTATTGACCACTTGTCATAACCTTTTAGTATAAAACTCATCGCCTCATCGCCGCACGCATTTCAAAACAAAACGTTCTCAATGATGTGACTGACAGCTATTTTGTTGTAATAAGGTCACTTAGTTTGTTTTAGGGGAAGGTTCATACTTGGCCATTTATTCTATATGTAAAGTTTACAGCGTTGGCATTTTGCCTTGGCACCTTGTTTTCACCGCGTTGATGTTATTTGAATAAACTGATTGCAATTTGGCTCGGAAAAATCATATCTCTCCCTCATTCTACGAGTAGTGTTTAAACGAAACAAATTTCACCTATGATTCCTTGATTCCGTTAAAACTCCTTATAAACTGGAAATGCTTATCGAACGTGCTCGAAACTCTTTTTAATTCGAACAAAGTGCCCGAAATTCCTTTCAGACTCCTAGAATCCTTCAATCAATCGGCAATTAGAAACTTTTGTACAGTAGACTACACCTAAATCGATACAGTTGGGACCTGGTTTTTTTTTTACCCTAAATTTGCCGAATTATGAAGTAGTGAAAAGGATAAGAATTTGCTTACAAAACCACCGAATTAATAGTTTACCAAGATGAACAGTACAGGAGGAGTCTACAGTTATCGGGATGTCAAAGTGATGTTACCTCAAAATTAGAAATTGTCTCTTCATAACCCCTTGTAAACCCCTTTTATCCAGTAATGACTGATCTTGATTTACCTGTCGTTCAGTTGTGTATTGCGCAATCGAGCGTGTAATCAATATGAGATCTGTTGATGTTGTTTTCGTATTAATATCCACCGATCCTCGGCTTAATCATCTGTTTAATCCCGAATCGAATCTATGTCAAGTGAAAGTTTCTGACCACAAAGTTCGTCTAACGTTGTTTTCATTTGTGGTTACAAGGAACCGAATGAACTGATGCAATGCCGACTGCCCGTGTGTCACCTGAGATTAAAAACTTGTCAGGGCACGTCCCGCGTTGATTCATAACTCTATATTTGTCACACGCGTTTGTCATCTGGTCTCGTAGCATCGGTGGATAATGATAACAACGCCCTTTACTAACTTCATCTATTACTAATTATTGCTGAATCTCAACGACGTGTTCTAACATGAATTTATCACCGATTTCTTTGTCATCAATTACATAATAGAATGAAGCTATTCATTCGCTGCTATCTTCTCTATTGTGAACGAGGATATTATTATTTGCGTCTAAAGAGTTCAATGATATCGTTGTTTTTTTGTCGTGTGTTCTCTACTGAACTCGACGGATGCAGTTTTATGTTTCGTCGTTGATGATCGGAGAATCAATGTTTATTTGAATCGATACCGATGCGTATGATTTATTCTCATCAGCTGTTTCTTTTCCGTTCGGTATTGAGTTCATTGTTCTATCGATTTCTAGCTTCGGAATGTAGTTCAGTGTCTCCTCTCTCCTTCACTCTCTCTCTCTTTCTCTGCGTTGATTATTTGAAGCATTCTTTAGTACACCACACTGCTCCTGGTAATAAAATACTTTCTCTCTCTGTATTTGAAAGGCGTCACTTTATATAGCCGGCACGCGTATTTCATTAAGATCCCGTGAAGGTTATTGTCCCCAATTTTCAATAGTTTGTATAGAGTTGTTTTGTGCGTGAAGTGCTGAGCCACGCGTGTTCAGCAGTAGAATGCTGGAATGCTGAGAGAGTCTTCAGTCCTCTGTGGCATTATCAACAATAAATTAGCAATTGCGAAATCATTCTCATGTTGAGCCTTGTGCTCGTGTGCGCGGGCCCCCGATGAGTTTCTGATTTGACATTTCGCAAGAAATAATCCAGGGCCCTGTATGGTTGAACTTAATTACTTCAAATTTCAGCTGAGCTTCCGTGAAAACAAATTCGTTGATTATTTTTTTGATAACGTAAATATTTGATGGCAGACGACACGTGGTCAGTTTGATTTCGGTAATTCCTCTGAACTCTGCTCTATACATGAAAGTAGAGGAGTGTCCTTGAAAGAATCGGGTTCCTTTATTTCTATCGATATCTGGTGAAATATCGCGGTGTCTTTTATAATATCGTGTTTTAATGTCAGTCTTCGATGTAAAGAGTGGCGTATATAATGAAGGTTTAGGTGCCACTGGCCCAGATATTACCAGTAATAACAACGACGCGTCTATGAAATAACTTTATCATGTCTGGGTATAGCTTTCAACCGGTGTAAAGTGTGTTCATAATTGCTTGTGTTTAGACGCTCTTGACATCACTTATTTCAGAGAAATTTGCTGAAATTCACAAACGCGCGGTCCCTCGCGGACCATTCGGCATTTAACCTAGACAGGAATTTTTTCCCGACATTGAAGAGGCTCTAGAATCAAGGCCACCGTTTTTTCAACCTTAGAAAATTTTCCCGGTTTTTAAAGATTTTTCGCTCGAAGTCGTCTGTACTTCTTACTCTGATTACATAAACTTGAAAAACCGTATTTGACATATATTTCGCAGGAAATTGATATGATACGCAACAATGGGGAAATTTATGAGATAAAAGCGGCGATTGCACGGAGACGATTAAGCCGAAGCCAAATTGGCCCGGATCAGGCCCTAGTTAAATTTGGCCCGGGCCTAATTAGAGAGCGCCCTCACAATGCTTTAACAAAGCGAAGTTGCAATTCACGGGGGGGGGGGGGGCAATGAATTGCCTCGCTCTTAAATTTGGCTCGCGCTTGGTCTGACATTGTTGTTGTTCGGGCCGAATGTGAACACTCTTAGTATCTCGTAGATTTACATCTAACTCATACCATATTCACTTGACGGTGAATGTTCTAGGATCCCCTCTCACCACAGTTTCAACATTTCTGTCTATATTTTCAGGATGTGAAAGAAGAGAAATTGAATCGCAGGGAACAAAGATTCCAGGCGTTCGCCTCCACTGAGTATGACGGTAATATTTACATGACTCCGCAAGATTTCTTGGAAAGCGTAACAGAAGGAAAACCTAGACGTAAGCAGTTGTTTTTTTTTGTTGTTGTTTTAGAATAAAACGTCACCTCCTTTCACTGTGCGATTTAGGGTACGATCAAATTCAGAGAATGTCAACTATGCCCCTGAGAGTAGCTACTATTATTAATAACCATTTTACTACGGTTTCATATGAATCCAGGTTCCGTATTCGCCGTCATATTTCATAAACCACCGGGAACACGACGAAATGACATTTCTGATTCTGGCTGTAAGCGGAGCATTACTCTGACGGGTTCTTCAACGTGTAACGATTGATTTTATTTTTGTTTTGCCCCGGGAGCCGCTGCCGCTGCAGTCATGAGTAACGGAAATTATCCAGGCCAGTTTAATAATAATGATAATAGTGATAAAACAATGCGGCTGATGACGTATCGTACGCGACCCTCGATTTATCGCTTAAAGACATCGTTTCATCATCCGCGCAAAATAAAAAGACCAACACGAGCTTAGCATTAAGACTACTCTACTGCCTGTAGTGACATCACTACCCAGCAAGAGAGAGAGAGAGACAGACATGTAAACATAAGCCTTCAATGACCTTCACCTTTCACGATGATGATGATAAGTGAGAGAGCTTTGTACGGGACGTCTCACCTGAATTCATGGACCATGACAACTAGAAAACAACCAGCAGCACTCTCTCTACGACACAGCACTCATGTGTAATCCTCAGTATCTGTGATTACATTTAATCCAAAGATTGCCTTCTGCTGAATATCGGCGGGTTCTTCAAACAGCAGCACCAGCAACAGCAGCAGGAGCAGCAACAGCAGCAACAGCAGCAGCAGCAGCAGCAGCACCAGCACCAGCACCAGCAACAGCAGCAGGAGCAGCAACAGCAGCAGCTGTGCTCAGAGCTGTGTTAGAGGCTAGGCAAGGGCTACTACAAGGGCTGTAGTGGCTCAAAAAATGGTTTAAGATATCAGATGATGAGGCGGATCAATACTTTCAATAACAATGAGATTCGATCGTTACTATCGATGTCAACTATCCACTGGTTAACTATTTAACCAACTTTTGACCAACTGACCCGGTGATCGTTTTCGAAATGGACACTGGTGCGTTTTAAAGATGGTTTAGTTTTAGGATACAGGTGATAGATTGTGCGTGCGTGCGTGCGCTCTCCGTGACGTCGATGTCGTCGTCGTCGTCGAGTCTCCGCTCATTCCAGGGTCGTCATCCAACATAAATCCCTGGCCAAACACGCGTTACTATGGCAACCACATAACGATATATTTACGTGAGTGATTGTCGGTGAACGTTTCTCGGACATTAAATTTGATGGTAAATCAGGTAACGGGTCCGAACGACGACGGGGAATCATACGAGCAGCCGGTGACTGTTTTATACGAGTCAGCGCGCACAACCCACTTCTATTTGACTGCATGCGTTGCGGGTTTGGTCGAACCGTGTTTCTTGTTTCACCGCGTGTAATTAAACATTGAAACGCATACTAAACAAAAGGTTTATTTCTCATTTTAATGTTTTTCAGTCAAATGTCAAACTGTCTAAGTCATCGAAAATGAGACGATCATCGTTGATGACTTATCCAAATGATGACTTCACACTTAGTTACACTTTACACTTACAATCGCTTGTTGCGTTCGTCAAAAGCGTTATCATAGATTTATGTATGATTTCTGAGAACTGGTCAATGAATCTCGATCAGCTCTCCGGAGACTCGTGTCATGTTTACAGTGTCATTACCGATTAATGTCGCGAAATTATGAACCGCTCATGAGCGGCTGGTGGCTGGTCGTGTTGAGTAGCCTTGTAAGAAATTGCTTTTCCATCTAAACGTTAGTCACAGTTGAGGGGAGGGGGGCAATTTGATCTCGAAGTTAACCGCATCCAAAAGTGTTGATAATTCCGACAACAACTCTCATCTCGATGATACTTTCATCGATACCTCAGATTTACATCTAGATGTCACCGCAAGTAATGGTACTGTCCGATACATCTGATACTGTCCGATACTAGTGATACTGTCTGATACAAGTGATAACTGTCCGATACAAGTGTTACTGTCCGATACAAGTGTTACTGTCCGATACAGGTGATACTGTCCGATACAAGTGTTACTGTCCGATACAAGTGTTACTGTCCGATACAGGTGATACTGTCTGATACAAGTGTTACTGTCCGATACAAGTGATAACTGTCTGATACTAGTGATACTGTCCGATACAAGTGTTACTGTCCGATACAAGTGTTACTGTCCGATACTAGTGATACTGTCCGATACATCTGATACTGTCCGATATAGGTGATACTGTCCGATATAGGTGATACTGTTCGATACAAGTGTTACTGTCCGATACAAGTGTTACTGTCCGATACAAGTGATAACTGTCTGATACTAGTGATACTGTCCGATACATCTGATACTGTCCGATATAGGTGATACTGTCCGATACAAGTGTTACTGTCCGATACAGGTGATACTGTCTGATACAAGTGTTACTGTCCGATACAAGTGATAACTGTCTGATACTAGTGATACTGTCCGATACAAGTGTTACTGTCCGATAAAACTGTCTGATACAGATACTGTCTGATGCAATGCTGAAGATAAGTTCAGAATTCGGTTGAAAAAGGGGCCAATTAATGACTGAAACTAACAAAAGTATTTCAGTACCCCTGAAAATGACTATTAGGACTATTAAATGCGAAACGTTGAATTAAATATTAGCTAATAAAAACGTTGTAAACTCTTTTTCCTTTCCTATTGTGTCATTTTTATTATCATTTCAACACAGACATAGTGTTTGATGAAATGCTGAAATGTTCATCCACTATTGAGAATTGTAAAAGTGTTGAGAGCTGTACTTCTTTTTAATCCGATGTTTACTAGCATGTAATCATCGCATTAGTGTTCAGTTTTCAATAACATAAAAAAAAACCTCGAGCTCTTCGTATTTTCAAAAGGGAAACCTCTACAATATACACACACGAGTAACTGATACACGCGCGGCCACCCACCACACTTCTTTGATCCTTAACCACAAAATGCTACTTAACCGTCAACTGGCTGTTTGCCATCAGGCATTAGGGTTCAAGGAGCCGTAATTTCTATCGTTTATGTCAGATTTTTTCTCGGATTTGTTGTTTATCGACGTTCGTTAAGTAGAAAATAACAACACTGTTAATATTTACCATTTCTACGGTTATTGTGATTTACACATGCACGTTAATGTATAATCTGTTTTAAGACCCTCTCTCCTCTCCTCTCTCTCTCTTTCTCTCTCTCTCTCTTTCTCTCTCTCTTACTCTCTGTCTCCTCTGGAATATATCGTATCTTTTATGAACTATTCTTGAACTTCGACGGTATAGAAAATGGGAAATTTATGTGATAGAAAGGGTTCCTAGTTTATTATCTGTCTGTTCTGAGATTTCTATTAAATCCCATCATCAAAAACAGAAACAGAAAAAAATAAACATATCCGAAATATTTGGTCCAGTTCCACAGTTCTGAGTTAAGATCCGACATTAGAGTTAACTCATTGAAAATGAACTAACTTTAACTCAGAGTTAAGTCTAACTCACAACTGTGGAACTGGGCGATGTTGTTTCTCCACAATGTTTTAATATTGATTTGTTTCCTAAGGTTTTTGGTCTCCTTGCGAGAGCTTCTTCAGTGAATGGGCTAATATAGTTAATGAAATCAGTTAAATACAAAAAAATTATGACTGTTAAACTGATATAAACCTCAGTATTCTGAGTTCATATCATTATCATATAGTTTACCATTAAAGAAGGCGATACCGGTCTATGTACAGCCGGTCTATGTACAGCCGGTCTATGTACAGCCTCTTAGTTTAGATATTAAAGTGTGCTTTGTGATTTAGTACTAAAAGTTAATTAACGAAGTTGGAGTTTAGATAAACTCTGAAACTGCCTCATTGAAATTAATCATTAAGTCATTGTGTGGTTTTGCTAACCATCAAAAAATTATTTTTCAACATGAAAACCTTATTTTTCTCTTATTTTTGCTGATTTGCAGCGCGAAGACGACGTAATGTTATTAGCCACGGTGAGAAAGAGTCTCTACTCAAACATACACCAGCTCGTCACAAAGGATCGAATAACTTGTTTCGATCTCTTCATGAGAAAGGTAAGATTCACGCAATAATAGATAAAGAACCCATTTTCGATCGGTTTTTCTGCTTTTAAACGACAGTGTGGCCACTGACCTGGAGAACTCAGGGAGTCAGAAAAAACTCGGAATTCGGATAATGCTATTGACCACAATTCAATGAAAAATGAATGAATTGTAACATTTTGAACATAGAAATTTGTCTGAAGACTGATTCACTCAGAGAATTGTGTGTAATCACATCCCCCTTTGTTTCTAAATAAGTCCCTATTCCTATTTCCTATTCTAACCTATGATGCTATTTGGGCTGGTATAAGGAAAAAAAAGTTGAAATGCATTCGACAGAAAATAGCGGAAAATATCAATATAGAGTCAAAGTCAGTTAAGACGTCATCAGATATACCATGTATAGTAACAATACCTAATTTGGGTGGACACTATTTTCATTCCAATTCGATGTACTAAGTGCAAATCATCATTTGAATCGGTCATCAATGAAAAGATCTGTCCCGACTATGATGGGTTTGACTATAATTGGTTCCATTTTTGTGGTTCAGCGTAAGGTCTAAAAATAATGACTTACTTACCTATTGGTATAGATTAGAAAACATCTAAGGTGTTTCAGGTGTTTGTAGATGAGATGTTTTTGTGGTTTTTTTATTGTCCGTCGTCTCTAACGGATGAAGCGTTACAATGTGTGGTTTTTCGATGTTAATCCGACTACTGAACTCTAGGTTCTAAATTCTACTCATTGCTGGTCGTTTAATTAAATAAAGACTTGTTAAGCGTGTAATGCTAGACGCCTACACGCTCAGTTAGGGGTACCCGAGAATGTTACATCATTTCCGAATGTCAAACGCCTTCGGAGCGTTTGATGTCGCTCGCGCGCGTGGGGACTTTATTTGTCTTTTTCGTCGAGGCCTGCAAATAGTGCTACCTCTCGGATGGTGACGTCGTGGCTTTTCATGCGAGGTGTTAAATCGTTTTGTCTCGAATGAAATCGAAGCTGTTGTTTGTATCGAGCTTCAAAGCCGCGAGCCGCCCTCCCAGTCAAAGATTTATCGGTAATTATCATTAGCAGGCGTTTTGTGCGAAAACAAATTTCATGAATGAACAGTTTATATAACAGATTTAACTCTCGTATTGTCGATTGACAATACACGCCACTCGAGACAGTTTAAACACTCGGGTCTTGTCGCCATCTCGAGGTTTAGTTAATAGCGAACAGTTTAAACTCACTGGTCAGTTCTCTTTGATGTTGACCGAGGAAACAAACGAATGATTAGAGCCATCTGTTTGTAGCCGTTTCGATTAGCTGTTTACTTCATTTGTGAAATTTTCAGCCTTTGTTCGTCGTCGGTGAATTTGCGTATGAATAAAGCTTATTAAACAACGCGAACTCGTGTTCATTGGAGGCGGTTTTATAACTGATTTCGATATAAAATCGATTTGAAGTTTAACGACAACTAATTGACTGAGAATAAATCGAAGAAGTATCGTAACATTTATCACTGATGCGGTTAGTCTTATCGCGGTTATTGATAATTGGTTTGAAATGAAGAGACCCGCGCATTTAATCGATTATTGCTAAAAATGTGTGAAACCGTTCCAATTTCAATTACATCGCTTCTTCTTCCGTTCTTCTCAAATATAAGCTTCGTACAAAAAAATCTTTATTCGCGCACGGATTTCATCAGTAAGAATCCTGTTTTGTGGGGGCATTACACCGGATGGTGTTCGTCTTTTCAACCGCTTGTTTTTCTAGTTCATTTCCTACCAAAACGTGAAAGGAAATTGTGATCAATGTCAATGTGTGTGTATAATGTGATTAGTTTTACTGACATCATCTTATTTCTATGAAATAAAGACTTCTGGGTCCAGTTCCACAGTTCTGAGTTAAGATTTGATCCTGGGTTAACTCATTCAAAATGAACTAATTTTAACTCAGAGTTAACTCTAACTCACAACTGTGGAACTGGGTCCTGAGCTTTATTCCAACATTAAACATTGTTGAAGAAATTTTCAAGTTTCCAATGAAAATAATGTGAGTTGGGGGAGTTCATAAAGTTTATGATTTAAGATGATTGTCAACCTGCTGCCTTCAGTTTTCTTCCGGAAGCCGCCGCTGGCTACGAATTTATATGAGCAATTCCTTTCCTTCTCTTTTGGACTTTAAATCTTTTCAAGATCTACTAATGTCTTGGTCTAGAATGTTGGTAAAAATGCCCCGGGAAATAATGTCCCGGAAAATGTGTCCCAAAATGTGTCAAAAAAGAGCTTAAATTAGAGCTTATTAACAGTTTATTTTCATTCACTGAGGCGACAGTGAAGAAATCGGAATTTCGAAAAACTTTTTGACTAATTTTTGCTTCGAAAAAATTATCCATTGATTACGGCATTATTCGCGGGAATTATGACATCATCATCGACGAGGAGGCTGGAGTCTGGAATCTGTTAATTATATATAGTATATATATATATATATATATATATATATATATATATATATATATATATATATATATATATATATATATATATATATATATATATATATATATATATATTTATATATATATATTTATATATATATATATATATATATATATATATATATATATATATATATATATATATATATATATATATATATATATATATATATATATATATATATATATATATATATATATATATATATATACATATATATATATATATATATATACATATATATATATAATATTCAGTTACTTGAGTGTTATTAGTCATTTTATCTGTAAGGTTATTAATATTAACTCGTGTTGGCAGAAGATGAGCAACAATGAATCCAGCATTGAATCTATTCATCATCACTCACTCACTCATCTTTAATACGAGATATATTTATCGAATTGGGGATTCATATAGATATACACGACGGCCCACGCAACGTGTGGCTGCATCGTCGGATAACGTCATCGCTATATCAAAAAACTGAGCCATTATTTTCGACGAAATCATTTTGAATTAAGAAATGAAATCGTCGATTATTGATGAAATTGAATGAGGTATGAAGACAGTTTATGAGCAGTAACAGTTCAGCGTGGAGTGTTTGAAAACATTGGACGTACTTCATACTGCTGATGATGTGTGGTCTTTCTATGATAAATGATTGGTGTTCGGGGAGTTTTAATTTGCTGGTAAAAACATGCTGATTACCACTCAACTATTCCCAATAAGCATTGTTTTCTGCGAATTTCGTCCGTCAGTCTAATCAGACGTTTTGGCAAACAATTTTTCCATGTGTCTGTTGAGTGTTTGACATCGGGGACCTGCGGCTTTTCAACTCATCTTCGCTAAGAGTCTATAGTTTTTTTAAGCAATCCTTCGGGTGCCATGTTGTGTTAAATACATTTTATTAAGATGTTTTTCGGATGCACGGCGTTCATTAGCTCAATGTGAAGAACTAACCTTCTCCATGTGTCGGAATTTTAAAAGTTCATTGTTGAGCGTATGACATCGTGGCTGCTGAAGTAGCGAGGCTTTCCATCCCCCAAAAAATAATGAAAATTAAGCTAAATTTTAGTATACTCTTCTATTTTTCACATTAGCGCGATATAATGTCTTAGCAATTATCAGCGTTGATAAAATATTGACATCAACTCTGACAACCATTGATGAAACATGTGAAAGATGTGTTAGTTTGTGACACCCTAAGAATGAAATGTTTGTAAAGTCTGAAATGTTTCCTTGAGCTCGTAGTTCAATATTACGACCATATCCTTATATCAAAAATGATGAAAAATTATATGAAGTATTCAATATGTACAGTCCAGAACAAATAGACTAATCATACAGTAATCAGTGAAACAAACTAGGGCTGATATACAACATAAAAACAGTTACCAGCTAAACGTTTCAAACTTAACTTTTCATTAGAAGGATTATATGTTTTTTGGGTTAAACTTAGCTTTTTAAAAATTCTCACACACATGGAAATGTGAATCGAAATTGTTTTTTTTTTTTAGGTCTGATATCCTACACCGAATACCTGTTCCTCCTCTGTGTTTTAACCAGTAAGTATCTTTTATAAAACATTAATTGTTCTCATTTTTAAGTATTTAATTTTTCTTATCATAAAAGCGTGTATCATTAGAAACTGTCGGTGTGAGGAGTTCATATTGAACCATGGACGTATATAATCTAGTTTACAGCCGCGATCACATGGAGATGATTTGGCGCGGGTCAAATCGGCACGGATGAGGTTCGCGCCAAATTTGGCCCGTGTCTAATTAGAGAGCGTGTTCGCACGCAAACCATTCATTCGATACTAAACAATGCTCAAACAAAGCGAAGTGGATCATTTCCGGTGCCAGTTGCAATTCAAACGCAATCATTTGTCTTGTGCTAAAATTTGGCTCGGGCCTAACAGGCTCGGGCCGATTTGGCACCCGTGTGAACAGTTGTTCCGGGCCAAAAATGCTCGCGTGATCGCGGCTTACGTCGATGATTGAACCCAGTTAGTGTGTGGTATAAGCTGCCTACGCTATACTAGTATAGTACGGTGATTCTAATGATGTTCAATGAAGGTAATCAAGTTTTTCAGGTGGATGTGGTTTCAGTATTTATCTGTCTGGTTTTAGAACAGCACGCCGTATTTTACTTTCATCTTGTTTCTACTCATTGAACTGTTTTCCTCACGTTCGATTTGCTCTACTTCTACCGGGACCCGAGCGAGGCCACTCTAGTTAGTAACGTTTTCTGAGAGATTGCACTTGTTACACCGATTTCCTCATTCTTCTCATTCTTCTCCGTGTTTTCTGAAGGCCGACGGTATTTTTATCGAATGAAATTTTCGATCCACTAAAGATTTGATGACTAGTAGTATAGTAGAAAGGACAATAGACACTCTCAAACTTTGTGAATAGATGTTGTAATTGAAAGCTGCTATGATACACATTAATAGATTAAAAAAGAAATTTATCAAGAGATCGATTGATTTTGAAAAAAAGATTCTAGATTTAGGTGTCTCACCACCTGACAATGATCTTTAGTGAGAGTCTATGATGGTTTCTATAAACAAGTGACTGTCTGATATCAATAAAATCAAAACCTACAATAAAATGAAAAAAAGTTAGTAAAGAATCAGACTCAATCCTTTGAGCCATTTTCAAAAGCCACAGCATGTATATAGAAATAGCTAGAATGCAGTAATGTCACTCATGTACAAAAATGCTAATTCTTTGGGTTTTTCAATAAACTTTGAAAATTGTTCACCGCCTTTGGACATTCTACTCAAATTCCTGGTCATTTATTGCTGCATTTGAAGGCTGTAGGTGCCGTGGTTTTACTCACGGTCAATTATAGTGTGATAGTGGGTTTTATCTCTAGAGTCCGAGATGTTGTGTCTTTTTTTATTTCATTTATTGATCGCTTATAAAGTTTTTGATTTTTTAATTTCATACATTATGGGTTTTGAGTATATTCAATAAACTGAATGTGGGGTCTCTTTCAATCGGAATGTCAGTAGAAAATAAATACCGCGGGGGAAAACGTTCTCAATGGACTAGGAAATGAATCTACGAGACGCTTGAAAAAATGGCATAGCGCGTCTGAGTTGTGCGGCAAAAATAATTCGACATGTTCACAATATGGCGGTGTGGGTGAACTCAGACAGATAGTGCCCACAAGGTGTATGGGAAATGTGTTAATCATGGTAATTATTGATATTGTCTGGGTTTAATTTGAACTCAGGGTGGTACAGACCAGTCAGTGCAGTCTCTACAACAGGAAATTACTGACTGTATTACATAGTTTCAACTTTAATCTCCTATCGACATGATTTAATGTTTTCACACGTTTTTCTTCCAACCAGCAACTTCTATTACCGGTTGCGCTTTAAATGATTATTCTTACGATATCAATTTATATTTGAATGTTCAGGGTATTATACTACCGGTTTGTTGAACTGGTCTCTGTCGCCACTGCTACGCCTAATAAGTGCCTTTATCAGGTGGTTGTTGGGCACCAGCGATGAAATGGGACCTCTCTCTGTCAGTAATTCTGCTCTCTGGGACAGACAGGAGAGGCTATATCTCTTTCTTTGCGTCCACAGTGACAGTAGGGTTCTTCGCAGGATTATTTTTGGCAAGGCTACGCTACATAGCTTGATTAATTCTTCAAAAGATCAATAGATTAATTTTGTATTCATTATTCCTGAAGATGACTATTAGGATATAGTCGAAACGTTGAAATAAACTACTATCTCGAAGTTTCATTTTCGGACTTTTTATTATCATTGTTGGATTCTCTCCTCACAGATTAATTTTGTGATTGCTATTTTGTATTGCCATAATATTTCGCGTTATACAAGTACGTTATATTTGTACGCTGTACTTAGTACAGAGTTACAATAGAATGAAATGAATATAATTGGTTGAAATCGCAAAATAATATTTTGATTGCCGTGTGTCCATATTAATCCGAAGGTAATATTTCGATATTTGTGAATTTCACCTAATTATGATAACCCTGCAGGTAAGCTGTATTGTAGTGCTTATATATACACAATTGAAAGCACTTGAATTAGTTCAATTGGTCATTAAACTTAATTCAATAGTAATGAATAGACACTGTCCACATGTCTGAACTCTCAAACTGTCTGCTATGGACCACTTATTGTCCAGGCCAGCGCGCCGCGCTGTCAGTGTGTGGGTGTGCATTATATAACTTACTTGTCACGAATGGAATAGTTTTATGGCTTTGAGCGATCTTTCAGTCACCGGACAAAGAACCCGCTGCCTGATCTAACGCCTATAATTTATGATGGCCAGACAGCATGATGTATTTATTATATGCATTGATTTGCACCGTAATCATGGGCGCATTAAGTTTAGTAGATTAGTAAAACTAGCCCGGTGGTCCGTGGAGTGAGTCGTCGAGTTGGTGCCTCCTCCCCATTGATGAAGCTCTAAGGGTTTTTTCAGATATCTTGGATGACGGATCCGCTGATATGTTATGTGAATTTTTTTAAAATTTTTCCCTTCTCCCCGGAAAATATGGCTGTTAAAGATCCAATGTGCCAGACATGCATTGACACAGGGAATGAGTTCAATCACAGCTAACTTTATACATAATACACATTCTGTTCGATAAATTATAACATTTCCATCTAATGATTTCTTTTCTAATTTTTTCTCGTCTCCCCTCAGATATTTAGTTTGATGGTATTGGTACAAAATATGATTTTTCTTTTAATATTTTGCCCTTCCTGGAAATGACCCTGATAAGATCAGCCATCCAAGTTATCCATACGAAAGACCTTCCCGGTGCTCGATGAAGAATCGATGATCGACGATCATTTTTATCATTTTTTTTCTCGATATTTTCTGTTCCCTTATTATTTTCATTATCTTCATTATTTTACGCGTTATTTATCAGATTCCGCTGACGTCGAACGGCCGTGGGAAAAACAGCTTAGATATATGAAACGCCGGCCAGTTGACCGTAAGAGAAGAGTGTCTATCAAAAGTAGTTTGCACTTCGCATCATTTCTGAAAACATAGAAAGATCCGTTGTCGCTTTCACTCATTTCTAACAAAGGCTTATTTTATGTCGTTTCGAGCGTTAACCGCTGCATGGTGTCGTCGTTTTAAAAAATATTCAATTTTCTAACCCACAACTCACAGTTTTCTTCGTCTCATTAACAGTCAATAATAAACGCCAGAACTGTTATTGAGAAAAAGTCATTCGTTAAATGCGTTATCCGCGAAAAATTCCTCAACCGGTATTTATGTTGTCGTTTTCAAAATCTGATTCCATTCTGAATGTTTTGTAGTCATTTTATTGTATTTGATGAAATTCAATAAAAGCAGGGACCGTTCATTGTTTTCACTGCTAGGATTGTGGCAGCACTATCTAGTACAGCTGCTGCTGCTGCTGCTGCTGCTGCTGCTGCTGCTGCTGCTGATGATGATGATGATCGTGCATTTATTGTTGCTTATTTGTCTTTTCTCCACATCTTTTTACTCATTATTGTTCCCTGCATTTCTTCTGTTCTGAATTCTGTTCGTTTTGATTCCTCGTTTTCTAACCATTTTATATGATTTTTCTACTAATAATTCTTGATTTTTATAAAGTATCCTCATAATTTTAATCGTAAGTTGTTTTTCCTTGTAACAACATCGTTTTTGAGTTGAAGCTGATATTTCATGATCTGCTGATTTTTCAGAACCGCAGTCAGGATTTCGTATCGCGTTCAACATGTTCGACACCGATGGTAATCAGAAAGTTGACAAGAAAGAATTCCTCGTGGTACGTGTTGTTACAGTAATCAATTATTAACTTATATTTTAACGAAAATAATCTGTAAACTAACATACAATTAATTAACCTTTAAATTCAAAGCTTCGACTTATAGAAACTACGAATAATATCGCTTACTTAATATAGAATATTTAGATACTCAATAACTTACAAAATGATATCATCTTTATTATATATATATATATATATATATATATATATATATATATATATATATTACAAATAGAATATACTTCTGTCAATTTGCGGCATGATAAATTCTGTATTTTCACAAACGAATGCTAGTTTTGCTTATAGATCTAGCTACATGGAGCCACAAAGTCCCCCTGGAAATCTAGAATATAGTCTTCAGTTAAACCTGGGACTTATTTGTCCTAACACAATTTTCCTTTTATGGAACCAATATACGCGAGATAAGTTTCTCTCCCCCCCCCCCCCCGAAGATGATAAATTGACTTCTTGGTAACTTTTTGACTATTTGACTCAGGTCTAAAAATAAGACGTTTCATTATGAAGTAACTGGATCTCGTACCGAGCGGTCAGTGTTTGTGTCCTCGGTAATATAACATCAAACTCTTCCCTTCGTATCAGTGAATATTGATCTAAAATTGTAATGAGCTTATCCTTATCCTGAGTGTCCTAAATTTGATACATGCTTTAATTATCGAATGTGCATTAGTTTGACTGCCGTGGTGAGGAATGTCCCCTATGAATTGTTTGTCCTGATAATCTATTTCACCATCCATAGATCCACTTACACCGCGACAGTTCACTCGCATCAATTCACTTCTGGTTGAACTAAGTTAAATACATCCGTTTAGGCGTGTCTGCTTTAGGTTATTAAATTCATGTTTGACCATCGATGAATGAAACCTTTTCTTGCTATTGCTCGGGTAGTTGCTTTAAACTGCTTTTTCAACGCAATCTAGTCCTTAATCATAATCAGTCAGTAATGATCATCAGAGATCATGATCACCAGAGATCCGGGTCATTCAAGAGATCATGATCATCGGAGGAGATTGTGATCACCAGTGATCCCAATCATCGGAGATCATGATCATCAGTGATCTGGGTCATTCAAGAGATCATTATCATCAGAGGAGATTGTGATTACCAGAGATCCTGATCATCAGAGATCATGATCGTCAGAGATCGCGGTATAATTGATCATGTTACTGGTGAACAGCGATCCTCATACAATCGTACTACTTATTTCAAAGTACTGTATCCGATCATTTACGATTGTCTGAATGTAAATATATGTAGTTGATCACTGCTGATCACGTTTTCTTTCCCAACGTGGATCGTTGATTGCGAATGAATGTCACACCGTTTTAACTTGTTACTCCCGACTGCCTCGAAGGTTCGTGTCCAATGGGTGAAAGTTGAACCTGTAAGAAACTGATCTCGCGACGATCGGTAGTTTATTAGTTTCTCTGTTTTCCGTTGCGACTGACTCTAATATTGCCTGATTTATGTCATTTGCAAACAGTTGGAGGGAGTAATCCGGGCAACTCGAGCTGAACGTAATCGCCAAGCACTCTCACAATCGGATTCTCCTGTGAGTCTCACACAAATCACCACCGCCACTTTCTCTCTCTATTGTCCAGTTCACAACGTTCGAAGTTTAGTCCGTTCCAATTTAGAATGGACCGAATATTCACATTAACAAAAAATCTGTTCTTTTTGACAATGGAAGTTTATACCGCCGACCATACCATCCGCATCCAATTTTTAGAACGGACCAAATGGAAATTTTGCTTTAATTGTCCGTCAATCACAGTGTTGTGTCAAGCTGGACCAGTGATATTGGCTGATTTAAAAATGCACAGCATTGATTTGGTCCATTCTGAATTGGTCCACTTCAGGTGCGGGCCAAATTTGAACGGACTAACTAACTTGCGATAGTGTGAACGAGGCTTATCACTTCTTTTTCACAGTCAAGTCTCGACTTGCAACAATAACGGTGAAATCAACAGTCTTCCGACCAACTGGACATTTGAAAATTATTGAATAATTGAAAATGAAAATTCCAAAAGTCGAGCCAAATTTTGCCTTCGTCAAACGGGCACGGATCGATCGGGCGACGATGTAAACGACTGGCCCCGGTTAAAATCGATCGTATGATCGCGAAGCTGATGTGTAAACAACTGATCCGACGCGGATTAAAATTCTACGCCCTGCGGTAAGTTTCGACAAAACGGTCGTGATTTTTAATTCGGGTCGGTTCATTTGTATTCACCGTTTAATGCAAGAAATTTCTAGTTTAAATGTGGCTACACTCTTTTTAGTTTTAGAATTACACGATCAGATCAGCTGCTTTCCATTGCAGATATTCCACATTTATTCGTGCGTGTTGTTTGTCTTTTTTCGACGATTACAATTCGAGGTTTTATCCCTCGTTTAGAATTTCAAAACACGATTTAAAATAGCTACTTTTTTTCGTTTATTTTTTAATTTTAATTACCGTTCAGTTGGAGTCGATATTCAAGGTAAGATTTTGAGAAAATTGTGACGTCACTTTTTTTGGTTTTAGGTTTTGTTTGAAGGTATTTCTTTTGATGTGTTTGAATTTGGATGTCTATTAGTTACGGTCACGGTGTGTTTCACTGGTCACTATCATGTTTCTATTCGGGTGGTGAAATTAATGACAGTTCGGTCTGTCAGATGATTTGCCAGGTTTGGTCATCAATCAGGAGACCTTTGACCTTTTTTGAAGTTGATGTACGTTAAAGTTCAACACGTGTTAATTAAATGAATACATGTACCTTGGAATATGTGATATTGTGCCAAAATTTTAACGCTACCCATTTACGAAAAAGTGGTTAACGAATGTTAATAAGAACCAACGTCAAAAGCCGAATAAGTACTTTTTATATATGATTTAGTTCATTATTTGCTGCTGAGGTATGAACTAGTTTTTGGAAATGTAAAATTTTTACCGCGCTTATAGAGCTCTTAGGTTGAATCTGTGAAAAGCTCTAGGACCATCGTGTTCGTGAACTATTAGCCTTGTCGTCGTTCGTACTGTTTGCTCTTTTACTACGCGGCGCAAGAAGTGCAGTTATTGGGCTTCGGCTTGATGTGCTTGAAATCTGAATAACGAATCAACTTCACTAAAAATGCATTCATAGCGTCCAATGTCGTAGATAGATCAATATTACACGGTAAAGAATGTACGTAAGTTTGTGTAGTATCCGAGAACCGTGTCAGTAAATCCCATCGGACTAACGTCATACTTTTCTCTAGCGTCAAATTTGATATATCTGATTCCTCGAGTCTGAAACGATGTTGATCTGTCTCTCAACGAAGCCCACGCACGCATCGGGTCTCCCAAAAACCCATAAATCCTCACTGGCACGGCCCACGCTTTCTACCTACGCGTCTCTTCTTTACGTTTTAATTAAATGTCAGATTGTGATAAAAAGTTTTATTCATGGTTCTTAATCATATTTGCTACCGACTGCGGCAACGGTTTATTGCGTCGGTTATGATCGCAAAGGACGATCAACATTTATAACTCTAAGCAGCTGGTCTGATAATTAGTTCCATAGGTTTAGTTGTTATTATTGTTTAATCCAATCTCAGTGATTTCATTCATTTATTTTAATTGCGTTTGATTTTTTATTTCGCGTTTGATTTTTGTCCGTTGAGCTAATATTTCACTCGCGCTCGAATTTCACGGTTTAGTCACAAATCATTTAGAAAAATGTGTAATATATTATGCTTCAATGATTTGACAAATTTGTACTGGTTTTTGCTTGTGTGATCTGCCTATAAATGGACTTCTGGCGCAATAGCAGTATTTTTCCCCAATATTTGATAGGCGATTCTCCAGTTTGATGCAGATGGAGTTTATGATGACGTCATTTTTCGCAAAAAGTTTCATAATTTTTCGGTTGTAAAATGCGAAAATGTTTCATTCAGTCTTTGATGGCTGAGATTAAGTCGATTGTGCAGGCTGACCAGTCTTTGATGACTAGGATTGAGTTGATTGTGCAGCTGATCAGTCTCTGATGACTAGGATTGAATCGATTGTGCAGGCTGATCAGTCTCTGATGACTAGGATTGAATCGATTGTGCAGGCTGATCAGTCTCTGATGACTGGGATTGAGTCGATGCGATTGCTCGTGACTGGATTTTCTGCGACCATCAGCGACGGGCGCATCTCAAAGACCCGTCAACCTTACGCATCTTTGTTACTTGCACAGTGACACCGATCGCAATGAGTCTCACACATTCAACTCTAGGAGATGCTACTTCTCTCTAGTCGCACACCATCGCAGACAGTCGTCGTTCAATCGCGCCGATTAGCGACCAGTTACAACCTCGTTGCCTATCGGTTTGATGATGATTATATTCCCAGTGATACTGATTAAAATACCTTCGATCTGCGCATTCTTGCTTTCTCCGTTTTTATTTCACTTCTCAATGTTATTCATCTCGCGATATCTATATCTCTTTGTATTTATTTATTTTTTAGTTACAGTATTTGATTGGCGTGAAGTTACGAGGAGTGTTTAACTATCCCAATCTTACCCCGATTCAACAAGTATGAAAACTATCATCTTTCCAATATTGTTCGTTTGTTGCTAAATCCGTTTTACCCCCCCCCCCCACGCCCCTCATTATATTCATTAGAATCAACTGTGATTTATTGCTACTTAAAGAACACCATTATGATTATTCTGATTTTATGAAAATTTTCGCTCCCCTGCTGGCAATATTTACCCATTGAAGTAAATAACTTGGATGAGCGAAAACTATTTTAGCAGCAAACGGTCGGTATTCCCTGGAATGACCAGCATGTCTGCCCGGTTTGTCATTATTGCATGGTCTGTCTTTAAATAATTGGATGATTATTTATAGCCTGATGAGATGATGAATATTCCTAGTCCTATTGTTACCCTGTGGACAATGGATTAATGAAGTTTCTTGTGATTTAGTGTTAGATAGATAGATAGTTAGATACCTCATTATAAACAACTGTTATTCAGATAAAGTTTAATTAAACATGATTTCGAAGCTATATTTATATATTTGTGTAATATATTTGGTTATGGATCCTCCTGAATAGAAATGCATTGAAGACTTGTATTTACTCCAGATTATTACAGGTATTAATTTGCAGCCATTCGTACATTCACCGGTTTATAGTTTGATGTTTTGGCTATCAGTTTTTGAAAATGTGCCGATAAGATGGTTTTTGTGGTTCATTTTCTCTCGGGGGGAAGTTCAGCTGCGTATTAATACCTGCGCATATCACCTGTGTCTCCTGTCAAAAGAAACAAAGGGTTATAGATATTAATTTACATCCATCTATGGAAGATATAAGTTTATATTGCTCTTTGTCAAATCTTGGAGTAATCATTTGTCAAATGATTACTCCAAGGTCAAATCATTAGCATGATATATATTTTCTGATTTTCAGGCATGGAGTTTTCACGTCTTGAGTAATACACAATGACAATGTTTCCCTATTTAGGTGTTTGTATAAAAATCCCTTTTTATGCAGTTGTTGAATCCGTTGTCTGGAATTTTAACTGTACAGCTCGAAAAATGTCTACTTAAACTCGCTATACAGAAATGCTCACATAAAACCAGTCCATATATGAACTAAATGTTGTTTTTTAAATTTTTTTCTAAACGTGTGGCACTCCTGTATGTAATCACTCGCGTCACGACTATTGAAACAAGTGACATTAAGATAGGTATCTGTCCCATTCACACAAGTGTTATTACTGATTGTCGGCGTGGGTGGTTTTGATATAGCGGGGAAAACCCTTCCATAAACCTACCGATTACTCTGAAATCTATCAGCTGTTGAAATGAACTTTTTTCTCAGACTATGCCCAGGTTACGAAGTTTCTTCATTTCGTACCTTTTAACGTCATATGCAAAATTTTCAACTCGTAAACATATGAACCGTCATGTGAAAAGTACCAGCGACCTTGACATTTAGCCAGTAAAAATGGTTTTGTCAAGTATTACGCCCGAAGCGTTTGAAACCCTTTTTGCACCGAGGGAAATTTGACATTTCAATTTCGGTTTTTTAATTTAGCCGAATTTATAAAGATTAAAATGTCAAACGATTTAGGCAACGCATTTGTTATTGTTAGCTAGGAAGGATTATTACTGATAATTGCCTCCCAGTGAAACAGCAAATCCATCTTCTAATCGCTCACAGACATTTTCTTTACTCCCTCTAAAGCTTCAGGGCATATATTCTAGACTTCAGCAAAATGAAAATGGCAACTGCGTGCAATGCTAAATCATGGAAGATCACACCCGTTTGGAAAACAATACAATTCTTTACAAAGTTTAATGTAAAATTTCCATCTATATTCGATTTCACATATTGACATGGGAAGGTGGAGGACCCTCGATCGTTCCGCTTCACGAGAAACCCCTCAGAACCGTGAATTAGTTGTGCGTGGTCGTGTCTGTCACTGTCTGATGATTGACATGTTGTTGTTTATGAATCTTAGTTACAGTTTCTTGTCAGTAAGTTTCTGCACCAATCATTGAATCCGTACAGAAGACGTAACAGACCCGCTTCAAACGCGCAAACATCGTCACCATCCTCATCATCGTCATCGTCGTCGAATATTGTATGTACACGTGTCAGTGCGCCACCTATTATCCGATTTTCATATTCGTAAAAATAGTCGCTTCAATTTTTCTGATCTTTTTCATTCTCCTTTTGATAGCGTGTGACCTGTGTTTAAACTGGGACCCGATCGGGCTTCATTTAAAATTCCGAATTTACGATATAAAATAATAAATTCAATAATTTCACTCGTTCGGGCTGAATTGATTATATGAAAATGGATGGCTCCGAATATACCCTAATTTGGGTATTCATAGTCCCACCCATTACATGAACGGATTGGTCCAAATATCCTGGTTTAAACGATGGCTCACACACTCCTTTACTCAAATACGTATGTAATTCTACTAACATTTTCTATACTCGTGACGGAATATGTATTGAGCGAGCAACATCAACAGCAGCGGGGCGGTGACTGAGAGAATATTGAAATAATGATCACTAATGTGGTCGCTTTCATCTCATCCATTTTCATTTTGTTTGTAAAAAACGATCGCAAACAAAATGATATCATTGAATTTACTGAAGGTGTCGCTAATTATGACGCATTATAAATATACTCGTACATAAATGAGATGATTTTATGTGTCCTATTTTTATGCTTGATTAATCTGTATTTTTTTTATATCCTGTTTTGGTTTTCAGTGATGTGACTTCCCGATCCAAAATTAATTCCTACCTCCCTTGTTGACTGCATTTTTCATGCAAATTTGTATCCGTTCAAATTCTGTAGCGAATTCGCAAGATATCGGTATACCATCGCCGTAACTTAAAGCGCTACAATTAATTGAAATTTCAAATTCGGAATGAACGGTCGAATCTTAAGTGCTGCTTTTAAAGAGTGATCGTCGAAAGGTTTTATGGGTTGCAGGACCCAGTTCCACATTTCCGAGTTAAGATTTGACTCAGAGTTAACTCATTGAAAATGAACTAATGTAAACTCTAACTGACCACTGTGGAACTAGATCTTGAGTTCAGAGTAAACTCTAACTGACCACTGTGGGACTGGATCCTGAGTTCAGAGTTAACTCTAAATGACCATTGTGGAACTGGATCCTGAGTTCAGAGTAAACTCTAACTGACCGCTGTGGAACTGGATCCTGAGTTCAGAGTAAACTCTAACTGACCACTGTGGAACTGGATCCTGAGTTCAGAGTAAACTCTAACTGACCACTGTGGAACTGGATCCTGAGTTTAGAGTAAACTCTAACTGACCACTGTGGAACTGGATCCTGAGTTCAGAGTAAACTCTAACTGACCACTGTGGAACTGGATCTTGAGTTCAGAGTAAACTCTAACTGACCACTGTGGAACTGGATCCTGAACTGACCACTGTGGAACTAGATCTTGAGTTCAGAGTAAACTCTAACTGACCACTGTGGAACTGGATCCTGAGTTCGGAGTAAACTCTAACTGACCACTGTGGAACTGGATCCTGAGTTCAGAGTAAACTCTAACTGACCACTGTGGAACTGGATCCTGAGTTCAGAGTAAACTCTAACTGACCACTGTGGAACTGGATGCCGGTTGATAACTGCACTGGTATAATTTGCTACAGGGTTTGAATCCAGTTGTCGAAGTGGTTTCTTATTTAGTCGTATTTTAGTCTAGATTTTTCAACCTCTCAAACGCGAAACCACTTCGACAGCTGATGGTCTAAATCGTCTCGGTCGGTGACCAGTTTGTTTTTCGATTGTTGTTTCCGCGAGTTTTTTTCTCTGCCACACGACGAGGAACATGCGTTAATACATTAAACTGCGCTTTCACTAATTAAATCTGAGTTGTATTTATTTATTCTTATTACTGCAGCTTTCACGGATATTCGGTAGTGTACCCAACGATGACATCACTAACCTGCCCGATTCACCCGATTCACAAAACGTTGATGATACACCTAGAGAACGGCAAATAGGAACTATATGGGATGTAGGTTGATTAATGCACTGTACACCACAGTAAAGATGACGCACACACGTCTTATCCGTATTCATCGAGTTCTCTAAAAATCACTTTATTATACAAACTGTATATTTATGACTGTGCCTCGTTTTTGGAAGTTTTTCAAATTTATGATCTGTACGGCGACAATTTGTCTCTAAAATTTCGAAAACGTGTGTTGAAAGCGCGGAAAACGAAATGACATTTAAGAAAAAGAAATTTACTGTGTGTAGGTTCTTATTTATTACGTTATTGGTCTAAAACGCGTTCAGTTTTTTGTTTTTGTTTTTGATGCGGCCACACAAGATCTGCTACTATTCCAATTACGCTCAAAATTTATATATTTATATATCGTCTGTTGGCCTTCGATACAGACATATAGTGAGACAGACTTTGTAACCGTGTATCTGATCGCGCTGTCAATTGCCAGGAAGAAAAAAAAACGTTTAAAAGTTAAAAGCCCTATCTGAAAAACCTTTTGATATCGTGGCGTAAAAAGGGCAAATTCCACGCGAAAGTCTGGACCCATAAATCCGTCTGATTCTTTGATGATTTTTGATGTTTGTAATCTTTATGACGTGATCAGATATTCGGCTGAAAAATAACAGTCCAATAAATAAGAATCTGGACACAGACGTATAGTGGCTTTTGGACCGATTAAAAACAACAATGACGAAAGTATTGATGCCTTTTACATGTGCATTGTTTGAACATTGCATCAATCGGAAACCTGTTCGTGCTGAGGTTAGAACGATGTTTAAAACGGAGAAATCTGGAAAAAGCTCAGAATTTCTCATTTGAACTGAGTTTTGAATAGTTCTTGTTTTGCTGTATAAAAAATTTACACGTGTTTGAACACCTTTAACTAACGTTAATGATCTGTTATGCTTAAACTATTCGCTGCTACTAAAGAAATGGCTGAATGAAAAAATCTGCATGAATGGTGTCGGGTTGGAATCTTTTTCGTATCGAAAGTTGATAATGTTTTCAGCGGCGAAATTGTGTAAATGACGATAGCGCAAATAGAAACGACTGGATCGTTGTTTATTTTCATCTGAATTTGCAAAATAATTGATCGTTAAAACGTTTAATTCGTGCCCTGGATGATATTTTGCCTGGATAATCTACTTTTTAAAGAAGTCCTACTTTCTGGCTATTTATATGTATTTAGATAACTTTCTTCGCAAAATACACCGTATTTGGATTTACGAATGATCTATCGATTGACAGCGACGATATTCCGTTGAACTCGAGGAGTTATCTATAGTCATACACGCAATATCGCCGCCTCGTTGAAATAGACTCACGCGATTAGTTTTCGTTTTATCGTTCATAAATATCATTTAAAATATGAAACTACGCGTTCAATTTGATATTAACTAAAAAGTTTTAAGATGTGGACGAAATTAGGGAAGTCAAGGGCGTGGCCAGTATGTAAAACTGTCGACACGATATAAATACACCACAGTTATCCCACAATAATTCAGCCAAAGATGTTTAGTTCTCGATGAAGTAAAAATCCTTTACTAAAGAACTTTACATTTCTGGCTGAATTATTGTGGGATATTTCTCTCGTAAACAGTATAGGACCCGGCAGGCTACACTGTTATGGCCAAGTCATCATTATCAAAACACCTTGAATTAATTCAATCCGTCGCTTGACGAATTTACAGTGTAAACTATTAGGGATCGTTCATTTATTACCTACGCGGCCGATTCTGGCCTGAAAAAGTCAAATTTCATGCGTACTTAAAAAAATGAATGATCCACGTTAACTCTTTTTTTAATTGTTTTTAAAATGATGCTAAGATAATGTTTGTAATATAGACGTATTTCAAATTATCGTGCCTACAAATTGTCAAAATTCTGGCTACGTCCGTGGCAGGTGTTTGTAATATAAACTGCTATTTCACCGATCTGATGATTGCTGGCCTTGTTTTTCAGGACTCAACAAACAAGGAGGTAAAAATATTGCAGTGGTGGTGAATGATTTCTTTTTTTGCCGTCAAAAATGATGCTCGAAATACGTCGAAATTTATCGATTATGAAAGTATCATTTCTGACCCATTTCTCTTATAGTCGAAGCCCGAAAAAATCTAAACGAATACTGGCAAAAAAATTCGATTATTTCGACGAATCGCCGCATTACTAGTTCTAGATTTAAATACCGGTGGCGCCTCAGTCCAGCTATATATATATATATATATATATATATATATATATATATATATATATATATATATATATATATATATATATATATATATATATATATATATATATATATATATATATATATATATATATATATATATATATATTGTTTTTCAGGACTCAACAAACAAGGAGGTAAAAATATTGCAGTGGTGGTGAATGATTTCTTTTTTTGCCGTCAAAAATGATGCTCGAAATACGTCGAAATTTATCGATTATGAAAGTATCATTTCTGACCCATTTCTCTTATAGTCGAAGCCCGAAAAAATCTAAACGAATACTGGCAAAAAAATTCGATTATTTCGACGAATCGCCGCATTACTAGTTCTAGATTTAAATACCGGTGGCGCCTCAGTCCAGCTATATATATATATATATATATATATATATATATATATATATATATATTTATATATATATATATATATATATATATATATATATATATATATATATATATATATATATATATATATATATATATATATATATATATATATATATATATATATATATATAATATATTTTTGCATGATTTATGCCCTGAAAATCATCATTCGCTTCTGAAATTATAAATCCTCCGTGGTTCATGGTTTTTATCCAGTCCCGCTAATTGATGCTTCTCCTGATTTTGACGGTGATGATTAATCCCCTACTATGATAATCCCGCAGCGCCGTCGCCTCTTGTTCCCCATCATTCTGCATCCTGACAAAAAATTTCAAAATCAAAATAACATCGAGCATTACCCGTCGTGATTCATGATTCCCTTTAAACTTGTCCATGTTAATTCGTGGTCTAATGAAATATGTACCTTGTATTCACATAATTTTAACGGAATATTTTAAGAAGTAAATCATTTCAAAATAGCTTCAATAATGAGTTGATTTCATCCCTGCTTCCAGTAATAAGGTGTATGTCGCATAATATATATATACATAATCTGCCACTCACCCAACCCCCCCCCTCCCGCTACTGAGGTGGACAGATTTTATTTTATATCTGATTTTGAGAGTTTTAGTTTTGTCGTTAAATTTTCTTATTCTTTAAATGTTAGTTCAGATATAAGCACTAGTCGTGTACTAGTATGTACCGGTTTTTAATTCACTCGTATTAATTAGATCTGGCTGTTGAAAAAAATTAGGAATTCTGTATAAAATAATTCAAATTGCTTAATCAGCTTTCTACCGATAAACAATATGACGTGATAACGTTTCGATCCTGTGTTTTGATAATGTTTTCCGTGTAATTTTATTGAAGGTTGATACAAATATTGATATAACGGAAGTTCCCGACACGACGCTGTTGATTCATTTCTTCGGATCGAAGGGACGCGATACTCTTAATTACAAAGATTTCAGCAGGTGAGGGCAACAGCAATTTTCGGCTATAAAGAAAATTATACCCCGTTTCGCCTTAAATCGGCCGGGTCACTTTTGTAAGCTACAAAAATATTTGTAATCGGTTCATTTCTATAATTGCCGAATCCGTCATTGCTAGCTTGATCATGATTTTAAAAGAAATGATATACAGGGAATATATATCATTTTTCCTGAAGTGATGAATAATAAGACACTGCGTTTAGAAGCATATCTGGATTCGTGTTTCACAGGTTCATGGATAATCTACAAACGGAAGTTTTACAGTTGGAATTTAACGAGTTTTCTCGCGGTATGCCCACCATTTCCGAGACAGAGTTTGCAAAGATTCTGTTACGATATACGACACTAGAGGCCGCTAGTCAACAGGAATACTTGCAGCGTGTTGAAGAACGCATTCCCGATGAGAAGGTAATAGCCGCGATCACACGAGCGTTTTTGGCCCGGGCCAAGTTTTAACAAAACTCATTATTCATACCGATTTAAACCGCTCAGATTTACACATTTTTGACTGTAATATTAACGTTTTAAACCCGTATTTGTTGCAGTTTTGAACCAGTTATTATCGATTCTATTCGCAGGGCATTACTTTCGAAGAGTTCAAGAAGTTTTTCCAATTTCTGAACAATTTAGACGATTTTACGGTCGCCATGAGAATGTACACGTTCGCCAATCAACCAATCTCTCAAGGTCAGCGACACCAATAAAAACGAAGCTTTTTTTCTCTAAACTTAAAGCGCTATACATCAAATTACAAATTTAGGATGTATAATTAATTGACCTAAAATGCTCACAGACACAAGGCAAATATTATGTATCTATCTATTTCGTAAATAGAATTTACAATTGAATCTGGGTATGGAAAAAGTATTGAAAAGGTATGGAAAATTATATTGGCCAAACCGTGGACACCCTGGTTTGCACAGGGATATTGGACACAAATTATGTATCGTGTGTCATGTTATGCACTAACGAAACTTTGGCTGACGTTTCTTTTCTTTTTAACCATTTTAGATGAATTTCAAAGAGCGGTGAAAGTGTGCGTAGGTCATACGTTAGATAAAAACCTCGTGAACACAGTATTCCAGATATTTGACACAGATGGCGACGGTCATTTAAGTCATCAGGAATTCATATCAATCATGAAAGATCGTTTACATCGAGGTGTTCGAGTAAGTTTTGATTACCGGAGATTGTGAAAGGGATCATTCATTTATTACGTACGCATTAGGGGAGAGGGAGGGGTTAGTGCAATGGCGTATACTGTAATGCTTTATGTATATGGAAAAAATGGCCGATTTTGGCCGTACAGGTGGGCGGTTGAGAAAGTCAAATTTCATGCATACGTAATAAATGAATGATCCCATATGAAAAATGTGAAAGAAAAAATGTTTGACACAAATAATTAATAGAAAATGTGAACAAAATGTGAAGATTTTCTTTTAATTCGGGAAATATTTTGTAAATTCATTTAACACTTCACTTAGCATAGTTTTGGGCAATTGCTTGCCCGAGGACATTTTCTTGAAAATCATCTCGATCAACCAGTCACCAGTAAAATGTTGACTTCCCTGTAGTATGATGGTATGTTCACTTTGTTACGAAGGCCCCATTTCTATTCGGGAAAATTGATTGCTATAGATTACTAATGTTATATAGATGGTAAGAATTTGAGAATTTGAATTCATGTATTCTGCGGGACCAATGAATGTTTTTTGACACAGGCTCTACTCTAGTGCATTAATGGGTTATATGTGCGCTCTCTAACACTCATTTCAGTCACATCTCGACGAGAAAAGTCAGTGGTCGATTTTTAAAACTTGCGTCAAACGCGAAATCAAACAGAATCAATAGAGAGTAGGGAGTGATGGCTACAGCTGCTGAGATGAAAGTGGAAGATGCTCGGGACAGTTTGTTAATGTATTAGACAGCTGAGATCAGTAATAAACCTGTCATATATTGGTTTCAAGGATATTTTCACTAACTCTAGATTGTGAAGAGGGTGAAATTTGTTGCGAATAAGGCGACAATTGTTAAACCCACGATGAAAAAACCGAACATTTCTTTAAACATCGACAAATTTAGAAATTTGTCACGAAATCCGAATTTTCAGTTTTTGGCCATTTTCGGTTTATTTCATTGTGGTTTTGAAACTTCTGTATATTGTAAATAAAATATCTAACGTATATCTAAACATTGTTTACGTTGTGAGATCAATCTATCGAATGTTATCGGGCTTTAGAGAATAAAGGATATAATATTATTCAACTGCTTTTTGAGAATATATGGTGTAAGGAATCGTTCGAGCTGCTCTGGTTTTACTCTCTGATTCCGATAGATGGCAGAGTCAGTGAAACAGCAACCGCTCGAATATGATATATTTATTCTTTTCTTTTCAATTTTTCTATATACAATGTAGATCTGTTAGCGTTAACACGTATACCTGTATGATGATCGTACGGCGCTTATTGCACTTTTTATATTGTTTTTCCTTGAAGTGTTAAAAATTACAAATAAATGATAACAAATAAAATGCGATGAATCGAGCGTTTGATTTTTAATTCTTTAATTTCTCGAGACTGATGATCCGCTGAGCATATGAGAACTGTCGGTGTAATCCAGCCTGGAGCCCACCCTCTTCGTGATAATCGGATGTGGCCATTCGCAAATTTTCTAATTCTATTTACGAAATTAAAGATATAATGTACTTAGGGAGAAGTAGCCAATTATATCTCGCGTATACAATGTAGATGTCTACGCACTTTATGCATGGTCCTCGGTGTAAGGGGGTCTGTTCGTGTTGAAAACCTTAACGAGGCGAAGTCTTTAGGATTAGAATTTGAGACTAATCTATGATCAAGTGTCGAATATCGGGGTCTGGTTGCGGATACCTACCACGAATGAAGAAAGGAGAGATGTGAATTTAAATTATTCACCGTCATTCGTTTCTTTTTCCCCCGGAGACGATATCCTGCGAACTGCTGCTATTCGTTATACCGCGGCTGGAGGAGGAGATAGTCTGTCTGTACTACACCTAGTCTAAACGTTATTCATAATTTAATCAGATCTTTTCTTGGGATTTCACATCGGGTTCCACGAATTCAATTTTTGATCGAGTCTGGGAATTTGAGACTTGCCGCTGGCACTGGAAGGCTTATCCGGAATCTGCGATGTTTCAAAATACTTTTCCGCTTTATACGGTACCGGTATATAAGTCGATCCATATTGCAGCGGAAAAAAAGTCCAGCCGGTTGGAAAATGCTCAACGTTTTCCAGTTGAATCGCGCTTTTCTGCCCGATTGCTGCAACAATGAAAACCACACAGCGTCATTTCGGATATAAAGCTTCTTTTCTGTCGCTTTAATAAATGCGCATTCGAGTGAATCATAATTTAAAGTAACGATAATTGAATTTTTATTTCGTGAAAATCTAATCTAAATCGCGTTTCGCTGATGCGTGTTACACAGTTACAATACAATATCCATCGGGATGAATAGAAGACCAACTATGTGCAAACTTTTAAAAGAGAACTTACATTGATTAGAATCTACAAATCTTTGCACATTTGGAGTTGTATAATGAATTCATGACCAGATCTGAGACATTGTTCGCGATAAATCAACCGAATGAGCTTTGACTATGTCAATATGACGCCACGGCAATAGTCGGCGTCAGCAATATTGGCTGATAGTAAACGCTCCAACACGTGGCGTAGCGGGACACTGTTCGCCGTTCAACCCCGCAAACGCCCAAAATATCAAGACACACAGAAACGCATCATCTTTCCAAGCATAATCTCTCCGAGGAAAATATACATAATCCTTTGCTCGTACATCGTTGCACAAAAGATGTTTAAATATATTAAACTGATCGGACAAAAGGTGCACCTTTTGACGAGATGCCATGAGCTTAGTGCGCTAGCCTTTGATGTTTGTTGTTTTTTAAGTCCCAGTGGAACTCAATCAAGCAGAGCCATCGTCGGGCCACGATATGACCTTGAGAACTGGATTCAATTCCTATAAATCCACATATTCAGCAGCTCAATTTCCAGTCAAGTTCTAATATGTACTGATTATTGAATAAGTAAAAAGGACGGATTAGTTTTATAGATTGGGCTCTATTTATATACCGGTATGCAGTTACAGCGAAATAGTCCGGTTTCATGTGGCGAAGTGTTCTTCATTTTAAATCTAATCTATAAAACTGGCCCCTGGCATGTGGATGTAAAACGATATTTTTAATGATTTCGCAGGTTCTAATCATGTGAATTTACCGGAAACCCGATTGTTAATTTTCTGGTAGTTCAACTATTCGATTTTCACATCGCCCGGGTGAACTAAGAATTACCCGAGTGAGACCGGGGGCAGAAAACGCCAGTTAAAAACTACGAAGGATCTTTTCTCGGCTTCTTACGTGTTAATATACAAGTAGTTCACCTGGCAAATTCACACGATTTCTCGTCACGAAAAAACCACGCCTCCACACGCCGGGTAACAGGCGCGGTTTTTATCATATAAAACATCTCTGACAGTTGCTCGACTCTCTCTTTCTCGAACAACAAAAACAGGACGATTCGATCGGGAGAATCGTGGATCCGGTGAATATCTGCAGCCGTCTGCTTCAGTCTGCTGTACGTGGCAGGTGTGTCGATTCACAGGCACGCATTCGGTCGCTAGAATTTACGGCACCGTTTATCTGATAGATTTGATACGGCTGAGAGACTGGTCGTGCATTGACCGCTCAATAAAGGCAGCATCCATGAAAAACTCTCCCTCGTTTTAACTATGGTGCATTGAGGAGTTTTTCCATACATATACTTATCATGTACATATAATGTATCATCGGACTGTTCTCAACACTTCGTGTTCTCAGTGTCATTTCCGATTCCATCTTTTTCGATATCTATTTACGGTCTTTGTGGCAGATATTTGATATCTGTTCTCGGGCGTTAATGTTTTTCGTGCTTTATGAGTGGGTTAACAAAGGTTGTCAGTATCTCTCTGTATTAACCGCCCCTCTTTATTTGTATGTTTCTACTGAACGGATGTACAATAACGCAAATAAAAACAGGTTCAGTTAAATCCGTGTTACCTTTCGCGCAAATTCGAGTAAAAAGTCCACTCCGCGTCAGCGACACAGGGGATCTCTAGTCGTCCATGTTTTAACCAATCCGATCACGCGCTGCTTAATCTATAGCAATGTGAAAAGCTAAGAGGCATGAGGTATTTTTTCTAAAATCACGAATGGCTGTCGTGTAACTTGAAATCGAAATGATTATGTTTATGAAGTCGAAGGAATATTTCTATCATTTACATCATGCAACTTGTCTTCAACCGCGGACCAACTTTTCATTTACGAAACTAAATCATATATGAAAAATAGTCAAGCTCTTGGGAACCCTTACAATATACCGCGTACTGCTATCGTCTACCGCTGCAAAGTGTGAATTTAATATCTGTTATGAGTCTTCTATTCTGGCATTCTAGAATTGGTAATCTTCGATTTAAAAGTAAGATGACCCGGTGCTGATATTAATCAAGTTCCTTTTTCATGAGTACCGCGGAACGACGTGGGTATAAAACATGTACGTCTTTTTCTCATTAAAGTATTTGAATATTAAATGGTTTTTGTAAATGATCTTACTGCTGTCTACCCACGCAACTTACAGACTGAAAACCGATTTATCTGACTCCATCCCTGCACTGTTACAACCTACATCCTATACTAGCTAGCGACAAGGAGGCTTTATTCTGATCATTTTTCAAACTTTTCCCGACTTCATGTTCGTCTATGCGACGCTTCACGCTTCACACTATTTCTCGTGACAAGCCAGTGATAGATTATTACGCGAAAGCCACGCGGAGCCACGTTCATGGTCGCAGGGTAGGAAAAATTGAAATTTCGATTGGGATAAAAATGACCAGTCTACGGATGAATAATGGCTGTTGCTAGTGTGATTGAAAGTGGCGTTGCATTACCGAGTATTAATCCTTGGCAATTACAGACGAGCTATACTGAGTAAATTCACTGATATTTGTTCACGCAATCCATCAGAAATAGTTATATTCCGCCATCTCTTACTCTTCTTCATTTTCTCATCATGGCAACCGCCATATGTCTGACAATCATATATTATTAACCCTATATTAACTGTTCATATTATATCTTCATTATTCAAATAAATGTACGAAGTAAAATGAATGAACTCCAAATGTATCGATAGATTTCTGAATAAGAAAATAACAGTCCGCCATTTCCTAATCCATTACGTTTAGTTGTATTTCAATATATAGCGAATTGGATTGAATTCAGTAGAAAGATACCCATATCTTTAAAGGAAGATCAAATTTCAAATTGATTGATATAGATTTTCAATACTATCTCGCTATCTTTCTCACATCATTCGCTGGTCTGCGAGAATTCTGCGCAGTGTTGAACCAAAATGCGCTTCGATAATATCGAAAGCTATCCACGGAGAATGTTCATGTTTTCGGCTCATTAAAATTCTTTAGGCAACCCGAACGAGTCTAACTATTCATTTTCGATATAACCGAGTTCCTGTTGCGTGTCACGAGTTAACGACCCGTGAAGACTGTGATCTATTCCACGGCATTTCTGCTTGTTTTTTCTTTATTGTTTTTTTTCCTCATGCTCGCAGCAGAAATGAATACGAGTATGATGGAAATCCTATAAATCTGTCTGAACCCGAATTGAAAATGTCCACCGTTCCTGTCTATCCATATCGAGTGAGGAAAACAGATTTTGATATATGTGTCCCTGGGGTATTTTGTTCACGCATGGTCGGTCGGATATATGTCAGAATTATTGCTCAAATCGATTGTTCTTTGTCATTGTGATTCTGACATACGCATATTTTTGTATACATGCATTCTGATAGCGGTAATGTACCCCGCATCCGATGCTGGATTACCTGGGCAAACCGATATGAAAGAAGGAACCAGCGCTATTGACAACAGATTCAAGCACATCGGATTTCTCGGGTAAAAGGCCTATGTATACGCGACCATGTGTACAACGGACATGAACGCGATTCCTGTAAACCGATATCTATATTTCAAACGAATGTTCAAAGTTTGCTGTAAAGATCATAAGATTTTACAAAGTCTCCTTTGATTCAAAGGTAAAAATCCAGAACCAGAGTTTCGAGAACCACCATTCATCACCGAGGCGAGTTTTACACACAAACAAAAAAAATAGTTCTACGCCGCTGTTTTTGAAATTTTCTACGCCGCAAATATTGACGTGCGTTTATTCTCGTGCAGCCAAACAAATAAATTAATCAGCTCCGCCGATCTGACACCGGGTTTATAATCAATTTTCGACTGCACAGTCGTTTGTGTGCTGCTGTAAAGACGACCAAATCCCCAAAACCAATAACCACGTCGTATCCTACCTATTCTTGTGGGAACAACCGACTAATGTTTGCCAACGATTCGACTGTGTGTTTACGAACAAGTAAAAATCGAATTAAATGAGCTTTTTCGTCCGAGATCAAACACCTGATTCAACGAGCATCAAAAACCGATTTAAGAAGAAACTTTTTTCAAAGATGACGCGCCGCTGAGTAATTACCGTTCAAAAACCAGGCATTTCATGCGACGCTTGTTTAAATATGGTCCATTTATGAAGATTGATCGCTTTGAATATCTTCTCTTCTAACCGATATGAGGATCGTGGTCTGCGGTTTGCGGATGAATCGATAGATACATATACATGTATACTCGAAATCATTTAAGAAAATTAAGCGCCAGGTGCGAGCGTTCGCAAATGATCGTCTGTGCTGGGTATGATAGGTAAATTAACCATGAATATGCTTGGGACGGTTGTGACATTTACAAAGATCATTCCTCAATTTAGATTCTCAGCCGTGCTGTTAATGTCCTGCGCATTCTATAAACCATTAACGCGTATTTGGCTGTTAAATGAAATATGTAATTTCTGAGAATTGTCCGTAAGGTTTTGATCTTCATGAAGCAGAAAAGGATTTAAGTAATATTCATGATATTCCGCCCGAGCTCTTGAAAAAACAAAGAATGACAGGGAATGGTGCCATTAATGGCAAACTGCTCCTGAAAAACCCGCGGGTCAAAGTGGCATTTCTTCTATACAATTTCCAGTCATTGATTTTTCACCTGCCATAGGAGAATTGAAAAATAATCGTGGGGAAATAACGACATTAATTTTGTAGTTGACTAGATTTGGTATCAAACAATCTACAACCTGTTGCTACTAGCAATAGTTCCCACAGAGTCGGTTCGTTTGTATGAAATATTAAAAGCATCGCGAATCGCTTCGGTCGGTGGCGGGATTTATTTGAACATGGACCTATAAACGAGAAACAGGTCCATGAACTGAAACAGTAGATGATGTTAATTACACGTTGTTCGCTTGTGTTGTATAACGTATTTCCTGTTCATTCGCTAGCTCTATTTGTAAACCTTTTCACCGGCGAAACCCCAGTTTGATCGGATTACATCGCGCGTTCGGATATAGTACTGCACTGTTCGGTGCTGTTCTACTCCTGATACATAGACGACAATATAAAGATAATGGATTTCGCATTTTAGAATTAATTACAAAGTCTTTACACGTTACCACTACCACATCACTTTGCGAAATAAGACACAAACCTTTCATCCAGACCACTTTGATACTGATCGGGTTTTGATAATATGCTTTGGTGTTGGTTAGATTCATAAACACCAATTCTAAAACGGCTGTCATTCGTTGGAGAGAAGCGACCGAGTTGGTTCTTTGAATGAAGCCACTGATTGGATTTCTAGAAAACCTTACAATTTTCGCAAATAGAGATACCTTGTCCGGAAAACCGTCAACAAAATGAAGTCAGACCCAGCGAAATAACTCCGTCATCAGACGTTTCCATTTATGTCCTGACTTTCGCACTGTTAAGATACAAAAGATGTCTGACTATCATTTCGTCTTTGTTGAAGAAGCCGTCGATTAAAGACGTCGAAGACATAAAGCGAGATAAGAGTGTGTCGAAATCGATAAACTGCAGGACGTTTAACGGAAGTGTGGACAATCTCCCAAAGTAAAACTAACGGAAAAGTCTAGGCGGTTGAACACTAAAAGGCTGCTTAACTCGTTGGGAAATGTTTAAAAATGTTGCCTATGATAATAGTGTACAACAGGAAGATTAGAACAATCTCATCTCTCTGTAGAGGTATAAGGCATACCTGCCGGAAAATTGGTACTTTTCAAGCTAGTAAGAATATCAAGGATTCCACAAGTCTTGTCATCTGAAATTCTTGAAATTCTTCCCGTAAACTTGAGAATTCTTCAGAATCCGAGGTGGTCTTTAATGTCGATGATCGAAAGCTGAGCTGTTTTCAACCATTTTGGATGGAAGTTAGTTTTTCATATATAACAGTATTACAACAATCGCTCCTTGAATTATACATACAAATCTATGCGAAATACATGCAAACCCACTTACGTGAAATATCTGATAATATATATCTCACAAACAAATCATAGCCATATCATTAGTGATATATAAAAATGCCAATTCAAAATGGCGAATGGTAAATAGAGAACAATATTATCGATTTATGAAATATCTAACTATCGTCAAGAATACCTATTCAAAAATACTCTTTCTACGATTGCGCTCGTTGAAAATTTGTTAATTCTATTGTTCGTTAATATTTTCTCTCCTTTAATCTCTGTATATATCGCTTGTCATATGCTTTAATGCGAGAAATGAATTTGAACTCGAACTTGAAACGGAGAGGTCATAAATCAGGTCGATCGACCTGTCGCGAGTAATTTCTATTAGAAATTAAGGGTAATTTCTATTAGAAATTACCCTCTAATTTCTAATTTCTATTAACTTATTTCTAACTAATTTCTATTAGAAATTACCCTCGTTCAAAAATGAGACGTATTTGAATCACGATTTTGTCTGTTAAATCTCACCTGAAGTCTTCTAAGCTTTTCTAACAGGTTTCGCTACATCTGCAGTATACGCGAAAGTCTAAAGAGTTTTTTTATGTGCGTGCGACGGATTACAGTATGTAAACGAGGCTGCTCCCATCAACAGACGACTCGCATCCATCCGTCTCCTTCCTGTCTCTAAATATACAGACGAACTTTATTTACAAAAACGACATGTCTTTCATGAATAATTAACACTGAAAACGTGAGGTCATTTTTAACGACTTTGCTCGTAAATCTATCCACGAAAAGTCGCGACTGTAGCGCCCTCGTGAATTCAAATTTAATAAAAACGTTTCTATATCCCGAGGGGTATCGTCTTAAAGAATTAATTACGCACAGCTTTGGGAGTCATTCGAAACAGGAATGACAAACCTCGTAGAAACCGAATTCTTTTTTTACGTGTCATGATAAACCTAGTGGGAAAACGAAACTGCGGAATATTTTTTTGCTACTAAGATGACGACTATATCGGGTTGCTGTGAGATGTTTTCTATCCGGGTTTAAGAGCGAGTAGCACAACTGCGCATCATCTCATTTATGAGCCGTTAAGGATCATCACATTTCATCAAATTCACGAATAAAAATATACCTGAGATAGATTGTTTAATCCTCTTTATTATTCAACATGTTCTGCATTCAGAAAATCACATGAATTTTCTTACGTTAAATGTTCCGAAAGCCTATGTTATGTTCTCTCTGATTCTATCAATATCCAATATTCACAAAAAAATGGGATGATTCGGTGTCTGGTTCTTACAGCAGCTGTTATAACCTTGTATACAAATTGTCTTGTGCAAATTGTATCAAAATACAGTTTTGTTGTTGCTGCAAATTGTATATAATTAGATAAACTGGTTGTGCATAGAATAATATCTATCCCCGTAGACATAGTCTGTGTTCGTTTCTCTGATTGTTCCCGATTTAAAAAAAATGAAACATTCCATGATAATTTCCATCGACTGCCTATTGTTAATTGACAGATAATGCGTTCGGGGTCCTTTTAGTAGACGCTTTTTAGGTGAAATTGTTATGTAATGAGATTTTGGTCATAAATCATGTATAAGCCTCAATATAAGCGGATTGACCACATCACGAATTATCAACTCTTACCGAAATTACGAATGATTTGTATCACCGCACAACGACACACTGGGTGAACAACAAGGGTGCGACTCAAGGCCGAAAAACCGTCTATGCATTGAACTTAAATATTGGAGTTGAATGACCGGTGCTGAATTATTAGAACTCTTAGCACATATTTTCGCGTCGGTCACAACCTGTTTCGTGAAATTCGATGTTAGCTGATTGAGTTCGTACACGTACGTGAATATTAATGTAGAAAGTTTCGATGAATCGCGACCGCAGAACTATCAGCATCATCGCATTACGATCTAAAATGTTTGCGATGGCAAAATAATAACGGATCTTACTCCGCGAGGTTCGGTCGTGTTTATCGGACTTGTGTTAAATCAATGATTTTCCATTATGAAAATATTAATCGTGAACGCGATGAAGGAATGGACGTTGTTGTTTTTCTATGGATTTTTCTATCGGTAGCCCTTGGGCTCAGTATAGCAGTCGTCAATCTGTTTACCTGTATCGGTGATACGATGGGGTTTTTGTTATTTCTAACTAGTACAATTCGGCTGTTTTTCCCGGTATATCATCGGAAATCGCAAACTGTAATAACAATAATCACGCAGGTTGACGCGCTGGATGATTGAGGTGTATTCAGCGAAGTTTCTGGCGTGAATCGTTTAGTCAAGAAATAACGGGTATTCTATTATTTATAACCTACTTGTTGATTTTTTATCCTAGGAATGATAACGATATCGAAGTTTCTTCGTTTGTGCTAGGAATAATTGTGATATCGAACTATTTTAGCATATAATGCGCAAAGACTCGACAAGCATTACCACAAACAGGTGGCACTCATTCAAACCACGTGGTTATAATCCTACTTAGTCGCGTGTCTTTCTTAATATGAGTTTTGTGGAGAAAAGATAAAAGTGTCGTCTTTTTTCTTTCGCTGTACGAAATAAATCTCAAACGACCGATTGTAGCCTCGGATCGTTAGCGTTCTTCAAGAGAAAATCCGCTGAAAACTCTGTGGATGGAATGGATTTGTTTCACCTCCTCGAGCAAAGCTTTAAGCTCCGAAACACCGGTATTAAACAGACATCCAGACCTATCTTTAGATGTCAGCCTGCTGAATAATGCCGTATTATGGCACTCTTTTATGTAATTCCGAATACGGAGAATCGAGAATCGTCTCTCGCGCATCTTTATGGTTTGTTGTTTGATAATTTTCGACAGTACACAAAAAACGGCATGAAATTGTCTAGAATCAAAGTCTGGAGAAAAGTAAAAATAGAAGAAGATTTCTAACGATGTCTCGGGTTTTTGACGTGTTAATGAATATGATTCAATAGATAGCTGATGATAGTATGCTTGCTAAACGACTTATTTTACCCATTTGCTAATGTGAGATCATTCGAATGGTCATTCCTGGTCGACAAGCACTTGCGTCTGGAAACGAATACAGAGTTTTTTTATATAAAGATAGTTCGTTTTTTTGCTCGACCAATTTCCAATAATTTCATCGGTAGGACGTGAATTCGCGGTGTCTTGTATTCCCTTCGCTCTCTCATCAAAATATCATCGGCTTTTTTCATCTCTTCCGAGTCTCATGCGGTCGATTGCGTTACCTCATCTCCGGACGCGCTTACGGCGATTTTCAAAGAATCTCGGACATCTTTATTTGAAATGTGCCCTTGATATTGATCAACATCTCTCCGATATGATCTACTTCTTTTCGGTTCACTTCCTCATACCGTCTGCCGTCGAAAAGACTCACGAAGAAAAAAACGAATTCTTGAAATAACTTTTTTCACAACTTGGGACAGACATTGTTATAAATATTTATTATCGAACAACTTGTAATCATGATGATATCTGAAATAAGTGATATATCATAAATGAATTAACACCAAACAGATTCTTAGACAGATTCTTAGTTCTCTGATATAACAAGGAAAACAACTTTTCACGATTCACAAAAAAATGCTACGCACTTTTATCCGTCGGACAGAAATACCATACTTTTCACGATAGCAAAATACGATTTATATTCGTCGCATGAAGCTGACCCAAAGATCTTTGACATTCTCGTTTGCAAGTTGCATTAAATGAAAATAAAAAGTTTCATTCGTAGCCGAGTGAGTCGATTTATAAAAGCATATATTCACCAGATAAAACCAACACCTAAAAGTATTTTAGCGAGGATGATATTTCAATTCACCACTTCGTGAAATATCCAATCACATTCTACATATCTACACGTATCACACATACAGTCCCATTCTCAATCTACTCGCACAGCACTTCAACTTCAAACAGGACAATTTCAGAGCTAGCAGAAACACTTATCGAACATACACACGATTCGTAAAAATGTTACTGATATAACATAACACTTCATACGCACATCTCTAATGATTATCAACCGGGATTCTATTCAGTGTGGTATTATTCATCCGTAAAAAACCCAACAAACGAATCGACACCAGCCACACTCTGATGTGGAGAACAGATGATTAGTTAAGAACTCGCTATATACAGAATTTCAAAGATTAAAGACGAATTTGATTTTCTCTCTCTCTCTCTCTCTCTCTCTCTCTCTCTCTCTCTCTCTCTCTCTCTCTCTCTCTCTCTCTCTCTCTCTCTCTCTCTCCCTCCCTCCCTCCCTCCCTCCCTCCCTCCCTCCCTCCCTCCCTCCCTCCCTCACTCACTCACTCACTCACTCACTCCCTCACTCCCTCACTCCCTCCCTCCCTCCCTCACTCACTCACTCACTCACTCACTCCCTCCCTCCCTCCCTCCCTCTCTCCCTCCCTCCCTCACTCACTCACTCACTCCCTCCCTCACTCCCTCCCTCTCTCTCTCTCTCTCTCTCTCTCTCTCTCCCGTTCTCATTCATACCAACAAATAACGCACGCAAACACAAATCATTTCTACTGGATTGATTAAAACAAACGCAACCGTTATTATTTCTCCCTCGAGAATAATTAACAGCCGCCAATCTTACAAGACCACTCAGCTCTAAACATTCGACGTGTTGCCCACTCGATATCACATAGAGAAAAAAAACAAGAAAATAATGTCAATGGAAAAACAAAGATCGTCAACCTGTTTCTACGAAATATTCATCAGGAATTCGCTTCGTGATAATTCACTTCATTTTTATATAGTAATATAGTAATTAACATTATTCATAAATCTGAATCTTAATATATATATATATATATATATATATATATATATATATATATATATATATATATATATATATATATATATATATATATATATATGTACATATATATATATATATATATATATATATATATATATATATATATATATATATATATATATATATATATATATATATATATATATATATATATATATATATATATATATATATATATATATATATATATATATATATATATATATATATATATATATATATATATATATATATATATATATATATATATATATATATATATATATATATATATTATACTGAATAATATAATGACGTTTAAGTAGGCACAACAAATTATATAATATCACAGTTATTTTTTATGATTGTTTTGTTTTATTCATTTGGTCAGATTTATGCACAAAATGTATCATATTCCGTGCCTCTGACAACCGGTATAGTGATTTGAATATAATATGGTCATATGCCGATTTCGAACGTCCTTGGAGACAGCGAGAAAAAACATACAAATAACAAGCTCGGAAAAATATCGGTTAGTTGGTTGGCACCCCTTCTCCCTGAATTCATGAATCCCGGATAATACTGAATCCTGGATAAGAATTGCTGATTGCTTGCTTATGGAGCACTCCCACATTTAGCGGGGAATGATAACAACATTGCCTTGAACCTATAATTTAGGGGTACCGACCGAGTGCCATGGTTGGAAAGAAGCTGCAGCGATTGGTCAGATGAGGAGCGCGTCAACGCTCGACCAATCAGAGACTCTAAACGACGTCATCCTGATCGATAGCGCAATTTGTAAGATGCACCTCTTCAGTATTAGCCGTGATTTGACCTTGGTTATTTGCCGATCGGACGCCCAGCCGGGTTCCATTCTGCGGCGGGTTCGAATCTTTACGAGTCAGTCGGCGGCAGCTAGGGAACGATTTCAGTAGGAATTCTTTCAAATGGTCGTTTATCATGAGACACATGAATGTATTAAAAACTCCGCTACTTAAAGCGACAGTTTCGATCGGGTAGTAGATCGTCATTTCTTTGAACGGTTCAAATTCTTCGATCCACCTCGAGTCGAGCACGTCTCTGTTAAATATGTAAATTTGATAAGGCAACCAACAAATAGTGAACACCAAAACGACTGCGAATAACTTCAGAATGATCACCTTCCGGTGTGCGAAATTAGCGCGCATGCGCTCAGCGGAGGTGGTTCCGACGAGTGGACGTGTCCAGATTTTAAGGCCGATGATCAAATACGAAACTGACATTATGAAGAGCGGTAGAACATACTCTATACCAATTAACACAAATAATGAATACTGTTTTAAACTGATGAATGTTCCGTGAGCCCATTCGGTCATACATAAGCACTTTTCCTTGTGGCAGAATGTCCTCGAGAATAGTACTCTCGGTACAGCAAATATTACGGACACGACCCAGATTAGCACGATAGCTATCCCTGAAGCGCGTCGGCTCATCGTACCCAGAAGAGGGAATAACACAGCTCGCAATCTGAAACGAGAGAGAGAAAGATATTGTTTGCAATCGTTTTGATAGTCGGGGACAAGTGGAATGCACGCTCCTCGATACACAGGGTGTCAGCGATACGACAGCGATACGACAGCAGATTGCGGTGAATTAACTGTTATTACAATTCTATGAAAATAAATCGCTAGTACGATTTAATCGTAAATCACTAGAAAATGAAAACGAATGGAGCATTTAAAGCGAATGGTTTTACGGATAGTGGGCAATTACCACTAACGAATGATAAAACGACGTTATTCACGAGTATAACCTCGTCTAGTAGACATTCGACGAACGCACGCGATCTTTGCACTTTTAAAGAATGAAAAAAATACCAGTCATAAATCGACGTTACGAAATTACTACAGCGAACCTCGCCTTTCACAGTCAGACACGGCCTACTCTGACTTTTGACTACTCGGACAACACCGAAAAATTATTTTCTAATTTTGTAACGACCTTTAACTCGGAATTTTACTTAACGGATCAATTTGGCCGTTCCCAGTCTGCCTGAGCTAGGTTTACTGCATTAGTTTATCATATCAAAGAAGAACATAATATTGTATGGCCGATACAAAACCTGTAGATATTCAATAGTAGGCCTGCAGTATATATATATATCAAAGTATATATTAAAGTATATCAAAATCTTGTTCGGAAAACTATGATTTTCAAATAAAAATGTCAGATTTGTTAATTGTATTAGTTCTTTTCTAATTAAGGCGCCTTTCTGATCCCATGGCCGCTACACCATTCTACTCCATGCTACGGACGGGGGGTAATCGTACATGTTACTTAAAACCATTCTCACACATAGAAACATTTTTACACGAGAAACAGTTTACCGACGAAGAACAGACGGCAAAGGCTTAAGGAAAAACTGACTGATTATACATGTATAAATATTAAGTACCGGAAAGTAAACGAAATTGTAAATGAAAATGTATTTTCTTAATAAGAGCTCTCTCTCCCTCTCTCCCTCTCTCCCTCTCTCCCTCTCTCCCTCTCTCCCTCTCTCCCTCTCTCCCTCTCTCCCTCCCTCCCTCTATCTCCCCCCTCTCTCTCCCACTCTCTCTCTCTGTCTGTTCCTAAACTCGAGTAATTCAAACTCGTCAGAAATTCTGTCGCTTCCGTCTGTGCCGATTATTGATAGAAATATGGCCGCCATCGATCATCGGTGGTGACAATGCAAAGATGTATGTATCACGGAATTCAACCAGGCATATTCCCCTAAAACAACTTCATCACGCAATTTTAATGTCGCGTTATAAAACCATTTCGTATTCGACAGGAAATCTTCCCCGCTATTACTTTGTATGCGGCCGCGGAAACGATGTTAACTGGAAATCCATCTTATTCAGCATTAAAATTTAATCGCATTCGACGAATTTCCATTGATCAAACGACGTTCGTCATTTATTTCTAAAGGAATATGATGCTGTAATAGTTTTTAATGCGAGTGTTACGTCTTGCTAATCCTGATGAATAAAACCTAAAAAATTCAGCAAACTTTAACTTCAATCTTATCGACCAACTCACACAATTTCAGACGATCATAACCTGTTACGGTAGGCGATATTTACAAAACACATGAGTTCTCAGATATATTTGGATTGATAGATAACAGAATAAGATAAATGTAGATAAGCCAGGTTTTTCTTTCTTAAAGCTATGTTGTGAAAATGTTATCTTGTTAAAAATAGGGGGTGCTCAGGCCGCTTAGGGCCCCTCGGATCCGTCCCTGTTGCAGGGTAGTCGGAGCAAGGATGGGTCGTCACGATCAATTGGAGTAAGATGATTTGTCATGCGTTGTCAGATGATAATCTGTGGCAATCGACTCCGGGGTAAACCGAGTCTATCGTTATGTAATATAGTGAAATTCACGTACGGATAAGCAAATAGAAGACAACAGGAAAATCGATTCTTATTCCATCAGAATATGGTTTGTATACGAGAGATATCGGTCATATCTACCTTCACCTATATACCTTCGTGATTTCAATTATGATCGATGACCGCGCCTGCTTGGGAATATATATGTATGGATATTTTTATCACAACCAATTTGTCCGTATAAATACCCGATAGAATGGACTGGTGGCCACATCGTCAATCTATTTCATAAAAGTGACTGGTGTCCCATGAATAACGTTCATGGGCGTCTTGTTTTTTCCATAATCGCGACCAGTTACTTGTCGACATTAATCAGATTTTATGTAATAACACCATACATTAATCCGTACGTCTGGTTAGGAGATTGCTCGCTTTTATCACAGTGAAAAAGAAATTACGATCAATGCTAGCAAAACATTATTAGATTTATTTCCACGTAAATAACACGGTCTGGGGTGGGCGAAAACAATCATATCCGTCCCACCGGGGAGAGAATGATAGCGGAAAATGGCACTCTCTCAAGGACGAAACTTCATGTCAAAAAGATCTCCATTCGAAGGTTAACCGGCACTAACCGGATTCTAAACCGGTTGGAATGTTTCCGGTGGAAATTGACGCACCTCGTATAGTCGCAGATACCAGCGGCTCATTTGAGAGGGACTTTGGGTAGTTCGTCCAAAATTTTCAAAGGAATAATTTTAAATTCCTAAATGTTGATATTTGAGCAGCGAGGTAAATGATTGGTCTGGACATTGCCGGGGTTGTGGGACCGGTTCTACTGGTTCTACCATGGGCTGAACACTGGTACGCTTTTATATAGAAACAGTAATATCCGCAGTATTCAGTTCGTTATTAAGTTTTCTGACTAATTTGACGTTAACGGGATTTACTGTTGAATACGTATTTATTACGTATTCAATCGATTACGAATAAGAACTCTCAAGAGAATCATTTCTCCGCGATGTTGTAAAGTTTTTATAGCATTTATCACGATGAATAATTGGGCGCCGGTTAATTCCGATAAAACATGTCACGAAGTGTTCGGTTATTCTAACAAATCCTCGATGTTTGCACCGGGTTATACGATTTCCCTGTTCATAAATCGTAATTATGCCATAATCCACGACATCTTTCAGTCGTCACAACATCCAGACTGTATAGATTTATTCCTATTTGATACGGTATTCGAGCTCAATTCATAATTGCGCTCTTTGATATTTATATTTGAGCTGGTAACTGATACGGTTTCTATGATTGAATGGCTCGATACGATGTCTATTTTACCATAATTCTGACAGCCTGAAATTACCAACTAAATGATTTTAAGTTTTCCTCGTTGAATACCCTGAATAGCTTACTACGAGTTCTTCTAGAGATTTCAACCGAAAAACCATGTCTATAACTCCGAAGCTTGATTCGTAAGAGTCAGGCCACGCGCTGCACAGATGGCAAGCACGCTATATTTTCGTTCTTGCTGAATTAATGGTCGAGTTAGTTGCATCGATATATGGTGGATTTGTTTGGGTTTGAGACGGAATCATTATGGGGAAGTGGTTGTACGAATTACATTTGTCTACGTCTTGATTCTGATACATTTATTGCGACGGATCGCGTGGTATGTAGTCATCCCCAAGGGTCGGGGTTCCTTCCATATTCTATCATTTGTTCGGCGCCTGTGGAATCCCGTACAGAAAGCGCAGCCAGTTCCGAGACGACTTTAACGTCTTTCAGCTGTGATAGTTATGACAACACCCTATCAATCTGCAGTAATGAACGAAACGGCTAATTCTTATGTCGTGTACACCAGTGACTATAGCAAATTATCCGTATCAAATGAACTCATTGTTAACGACAACATGTTGAGAGAACGGCAGGTCATATTCTGGTCAGGTTACGGCGCGGTTCTCAGAGATATCACAATCTAGAATTATCAGATCTCTCAGTTCAAGCTGAGCTTACCGTCTGTATTATCGGGTCGCTCAGACGCGTGGAAAGCTATTGTCAAACAAACAACGCGGAAATTACTACAGGTGACCCCGACACGAGATACGTTGCGCACCTCGGGTCGTTTTCACAGATACTGGAAATATGTGAAACATTTATAGACAGACGTGTTACTGGCGACTGCTGTTGACACGACTAATGGTTTTTTCATCAACAGAAATGACAGCGTATAATATACAATTCGCCATTGTCATACACCGCTCATGTCCTTTTCTAAAAGGTACAAAGGATAAAATCCTCCAGAAGAAAGTATACCGTGTATCTGACAATATCAATTAGTTAAGTTATACTATACTGCTCGCTACATGCCGTGGTCGGAGAGGAGAACTTAATTCGGTTCTCGGTTCATATTACGGAGGTAATTTTTCTATTACATCCGCGATGTGAGAGAAAACGGCTGTGTTTGACCGCTAGCGCAACAGCTCTTCATGTTCGGTCGTGTGGTTGTTATGGCTTCGCTGGGAATTTTGATTAATTGAACTCGAGCTAATGAGAGAAATGTGATCCGATTCTGTATGATCTACATTAAACCGCGCTATTCTGAATGTTTAATTAACTTCGAAGGGGAAACGTAAGCCCACTCATATACACTACACGAAAAACTTTCGACGCACCAGCTAAACAAACTTTTAATTATTTTCCTATTTTAATGATAAAAACCAGTAATTAATACACGATCCTCTTATATCACACGATCTTTTTAATAACAGTTAATAACAGTTTAATTACAGGAGAGTCAACAGTCATATTTACACTATCGAAATTACATATCATACACGATAATGATTAAACGGCGGATTTAGGGGATCCAAGGGGTCCGGACCCGCCCCTATCAAATTTGAGGGTGTCTAAAATGCCTACCCCAAAAACTTCCAAAAGTGATCCTACATTTTTCAATTTAGGAGAATATAAAACAAGGAGTAATATTTTCTCGTGTAAAATGATGAATATACAATGGTATTGTGATTTTGGTATTGTTTATTTTTCAAGAATTATTTCATAGAATTCATTGTTCAATTTCGATGAAATCTCATCGATTCTATCGTTGTTGCCCGTGAGGGCTGCCGCTATGCAGCTTGCATCGTCCTTACAGCAACATTTCAAACAGCCCCTTTTTACTTCCCTGGACCCCACCCCCGCAGAAATCCTAGATCCACTGATTGAACGCGAATCAATGATGATAGTGCTGTAAATTGTTGCGCCCTGTATTTCCAGGAATTTGCACGTGTGAGATATTTCTCAGAATAACGGCGTAGTAATAATCATTGATAGTAATTATTTATCAGATAGATCAGCTACGTATCCGTCTAATACGGAGTTAGTTTACTGATTCTTCAGCTTCGAAAACAACAACGAATCGAAACTCATTTCATTCTCAATTATCTGAAATTATTCCAATTTTCGACGCGCCTTTAATGACAAGCAGTCTCTCAACCCGCTGCCTGTATTGTAGACAGATATCAGGGGTTGTTTAGCGTGAAATAATCTAATGTTCCTAAAAGGACAACTGCACTGAATTTTTACGCTAACAAGGACTATGAAACGTGAAACATTTTGTCGTTTTGAAGGAGCATCAAGTGCAACTCTACACCACGATTTAGATGTTTTTGCAGTCGTTCTGTTGATTATTTCAGTGTTCTGTGTACTTGATTAGAAATTAAGTAAATAAACCGAATGATAGTCGATAAACGGATAAAAATTTTTAATCTTTTACTCAATTGACTAGAATCTCTTCACGTATTAGAACAATTGTGTATCGAGTAGGGTTTTAATTCGTTCACGTGACGCTTATTAAAAAGCCTCGTGTTTCCATAATGAAATAAAAGCTAACCGTGCGATTCAGCCGAAGATAAAGCTCTTATTCGACGTTGCTCTTTCTGCTGGCGGAACAAATTAAGGATACAGTAAAGAATATAATATTTCCTGATCGCGTAGTCATTACTCGTTACTGGAAGTGACTGGAACGGAAGTCACACGTGTTTTCATGATGTCATTGCGAGTATTCGTGATTCCTAGACAACTCGTTAGGGATTCAGTGCAAATCGATAAGAACATCCCCAGGCAATGTTCTCGAAATTAACGATGCAATTTTCGAATTAAGAGCAAAATTAAAGAAGATTTGAGTGAATGCGTTCCTTCCATGAATGAAACTTGAAAGGAGGATTTGAAGACAGTGTTTACACTCTATCGCCCAGCATTAGGTGTTTAAAGCGCTGTGGCGCAGTTCCAGTTAAGACTTAAGTAAAAAATCGTCTTAAATCTTGGGACCGGTCTTCGGTCGTTAGACTGGCTAATATGATAAAGAGGTTTTAGATCGTGGTCTTAAATCTAAGCCATAACTGTGCATTGCTGGGCCCTGCGGTTAACTCTAGTCAATTGACTCATAATTGAAGCTAGACTATACAACGGGTTCCACATTATCAACATCTAACAAAGTTTAGGTTTCTACTAATCATTACCATCAAATACAAATTTCCGTGGAACAACAAATCGATGTCGGTTCATGATTCTACATCAGTGATAAATCGATACCAATTTGAAACGAAATGCGTCTTTTGAGCGCCGGAATAGTTCAAGGTCACCGCATAATCGACTTAAAAATAACCGTTTCATTTCGCAGTGAAATAACACACGGATTATAAGGTTGATAGAGAGGGTTTAGGGGATGAGTTTTGGCAATTTAGTGCATCTGGACAAAGCCATTTAAGGTTGAGGAAATAGTTAATAGTTGTGTTTAGCCTTCGTACGCGTCGCTGCAAAAACGAATCGAGTTCCATCGTCGCCAGAACGCTGCAGGCTACACAGGTACTCTCTCTCCGTCGGTCGTGTGAAGTGTATTCCGTTAGGTTTCTGTGCGCTATTTGAACTCACCGGATTCGCTAATGTGTCTTCGATAAAAGTCCGAATAAAACACGAGGAAAAACACCCGCGAGAGAAGCGAAGCGATCGTCTGAACGAGACGAGAAGGAACGTTCGAGAAGTTTTGAGTCGTAGCTGTGTAATCCCACGGGTAATACAGCTCTTATATAGACCTACTGCGCGCTGTTATCAATTTCAAATGCAATTGTAATGAATAAACAATGAAAATGATACGAATACATAAGTAGACACTGATGTATTTACGAAAATACGAAATTTATAATTTTTTAGATTTGACAATTTCATTGAAAAAATTTCGCTTTATTGCTTTTTATGAAACTTATATCGACGTTAGCAAAATTGTTGATAAATCGTAGGACGTACGAGAGGGTGATACAAAAATAGCGATATTCGCAGTATGATTCAAGCATACAAGAAAACGTGTAAATAGAAAAATTGAGCAATTGGTGAGGATGGTGATAGGGTGTCCATTTCGCTGTATAAGTGAAAGACGAGTCACAAAACACTCGTGATTGTATCGAGATCGTGCTAGGAAAATTGTGAATTGACGGATGTAATTTCAGTTTAATTTTCGAAAGAAACTTGTTTGATGAAAGTGAATGAAGAGAAATTTATGGTTGCTGTTTCCTGTCGAGAACAGTCAGAACATATCCCAACAGCGACCGTTTAGTTTGATACGAAACATAAGAAATGTCGATATATACAATTAATCTCATTCCCAGGATCAAGATTTACAAAAATTACGAATTCTTCTAAATCCTATTTTTATTTCTATCAAACTCTGGGCATAGTTTCATTCAGGATGCAAACAATCATAAGCAATTCGCAGTCAATGACAGAAATAAGAAAAATGTTAAAAGTAATCGTACTTTATTTCTAGCTAGCGCTTTTGGGTCCCGAATGATTAGATTATGAGGTTCGTCTGGCAATTTGAATGTCGACGAATATTGTCATATTCTCGAGTCTATCAGCGCCAAGTCGGCGCAGTAAATAAGATTAGGACTTTTTTTGAAAACTAAAATTGAAAACCCGACGCTCCTCGGAGGCTTTAGGAAATTTCAAAATTCAACACGAAACGTATTCAGACGAGAACTTTCTTCAGTTACCCAGAACTGATCGCGAAAGGACTGAACAAAAGAAAAAACGCAATAAATTCATCGAGATTGAATAATCTGTACAGACGCCGTGTCCATCCTCGATACAGAATTATCCATCTGGAAAAAAATGAAGCAGGATTCTAATTAATCTAATGTATTTGACGATAGCCGTGTCTACGGTGGACCGAGCTTTAATGAAACTATATTGTTTCGAACAATGTTCGATGAAGATTCCCGAAGAATGGGGAACCCGAAACACCATTTATCCCACCAGATGGCGTGACGAACACCTAGTCTTCGCTGTCAAAAGTACTTCATTTTCCCATCACAGAAGCTATGAAATATACTTTAAATTCCTTTTTCTGCTCAGATATCGGTATAGATTTCATAATATGTGATCTATTTAAGAAAGAATTTCATCCAGTTTTAGTTGAAATGTAGAAGAAATCGAACGCGGAAGACAGAGTAACTACTAGCGAACCTGGCGGATCCTCGCCTGCCATACGTGGAATCCTTGATTGCCGCAGGATGTCGCAGGCTTCCCAATGTATGGTATGAATATAGAGCATAAGTTGATATTCTATGCCGAAAAGATAGTTATTTCATAACTCCTTCTGACTTTAATTTGACATGTTACGCAATCACGGTCTTCGAGTGGGATTGTAAAATATGTAAATAATGTACAGCACGCGAATAGTTTTGAGAACACCACAAAATGTAACTACTCATCTTTATTCTAAAAAAATGTGCCACATTTCATAAACATTTTCCAGTGCATCAAACACGCGGTTTATGAGAGGCTGACATTTGTCATTGCGGTTATTGTCAGTTTTTTTCAAAAGCTTTTATAGCTGAATTTAGCACGCAGTGTTATAAAGCGGCGAAGTTCTTTTTTCTTCATGTCGAAATGTAAAAAGCGCAGCTAGAAGTAATTGTAAATCACCCGCAACATCGGAATTACCACTTAAAATCTAATCAATTAAACAACTACGTCCCGATACGGATAAACCCGATACGAGAGATAAAAATCCGTTAACGTGACACCAAATGTATTGCATGGAATCACCAATAATTGAACGGTAATACATGAAACTTCATCCGAATTTGAATAGTAACGAAACCCATCCACCCACAAGCAGGCGCAACAACGTCGCTGTCGAATTAGTACTTCACAGGCTGTCAATTGATAACCGACTATTGCAAAGTTTCTGGAATTAATGGTTGCGAAAGAAAAACTTTTTAAAATGCACCCACTGATCCATCGAATCCCGAGGCTCCTTATTAATCTGACACTAGAATTATTTCACCGATTCTTTCCACAAATTCTACACCTCGGCGTTCGTCAATTTTGTGATTCTGCCCCGGGTGTCGCTAATCTAAAAACCCAGACATCCCGCAGGTTACTAGTCGCTCTAGTTGGAAATTTGACCCACCTTTCGTACCGATGATGACCAGTTAAACGACTTGGAAACAACTGCAATGATTAGACACGTAAAGTGTCCCACCGGTCACATCTAAGACCGCTGCGTAATATTGTATCCTCAACACCACGAATTACCCCCTCGTGCCCTGTGTCAATTACGCAGTGTAACATTATTACACACGTCGAACCAAAACCATAACGGTCTAAATAAACTATCCGTCGAAAAAAATTTATGTAGATATATACTTCACGGAATCCCAAGAGAATAGTAATATACTAATCCGATAATACAAATTGGAAGATAATGATCGGTAGTGGGAAAGGCTAATTTGAAACGAGCGAGCGAGTGGGGCGCGTGACCTGTTACGCGGATCAGAAACGCTGTTGGCTGAATACGTAAAGCAGAAACCGAATTCTGAAGACATTTATTTTCAACCACCTGCAGCGCGAAGAACTCGTTATACAGAAAAAAATGGCGGTGTTATTAGCGTTTTGTAAAATGTCTGGAATTTACAATAGGCGTAATTTAGCAGTGTCGCCTGTGACAGGCAATATGTTATCGTGTTACACGGCGCGCCGCACGTTACAAAGATACCTCCATCTTCATCTCGCGTATCGTCATCCACGAAACTATAAAAACCCTTCCCGACAGAACGTGAATTCGATCTCCAGACTGTGATATCGCAGACGAGAAAGAAGTTGTCCGCGCGTGAAACAAGGATATTGAATGATTTTTCTGTAAGGCAAGACGACATTTAGTGCTTAGATATTAGATATGCTTTTCGAGGTTTTTTGAAGAGAGAATCTCTGAAACAAGTGTCGACCGAGACGAAAGCTTTTATAACTCACTATCCATATATTATGAATGGAAATCCATTAACACATAAAGCAATGATCGGTTTTTAAGTAGAAACACCTCCTGACATATCAACCATGGTTAAGCACGAAACCAGGAAAGTATTACAGTGCCATTAGCCTGGTTGGGAGCAGTGACCATTTAGTTTGAAGTAAACCTAATAGTGTCAGGTATGTCAAGGTTCGTCTTGAGAAATAAATTATCGCGAAATTCTAGCCTGACCTGACCTAAAGCCGGGCTAATGTCGACAAGCGACGCGACACCTGCCGACGCAACCGCCATCGCAGCACAGCTTATGTCGACAGCGCTCCGATTCCCAGCAAATGAGACCGACTAGCCGGAAAGGAGATCCGCCCTGCAGTTGCTTCCCTGTTCATGTCGGTTACGATCACTGGCAACTGCGCCGACTTTATTTCTTTGTGTTTGGGGGCTCGATCTCAGATTTCCGGTGGTAGAGACGATCGACTGTCCCGTTGGCGATTTTTCTGCGCTGAGAGCTGATCATTTCACCGTGACGTCATACTGACACTCGATGGATTCAGTCAATTTGGTCCCAGCCAAATTAGCACGTATTAGGTCCGGGTCAAATTTGGCCCGTGCCTAATTACGAACGTGCGTAGGGAGCGCGTTCTCGCGCAAACCACTCACTCGATACTTAACAATGCCTAAACAAAGCGAAGTGAGCCACTTCTGGAACCAGTTGCAGCCCAAATTTGGCCCAGGCCAAAAACGCTCGCGGCTAATGCTTTGTTTATAGGAAGAGTTTTGAACAAGGTCATGTTTTTAGTGTACAGAATTGAATGAAAATATCAGATTTTCCTCCTCCATTATCCTGGGATATCAAGCAGATGTCCAATAGCCGGAAGATTAGATTATGAGAATCCAGTGAATGTACTGGTCGTAAGGTACGTGTGACATTCGCGTATGAAGCTAATATACATTACTAGCTTTCCATAATAACAGAGCATTTAGGCGAAGAAGAGAAATGTGGTCCTTATGTTGGGTTCGCACCACATTGAGCCATCAATCAAGAAGATAAAGTCCGGGAATTAGTCCAGTTTATTACCGGATCACGAATCAATGTTCTCGATAAAAGACGAATAAAACTCATAAAAAACCGGGTCACGTAACAACACAACTCGTCTGCGAACTGATGGATGTATACCGAGGTCAAGGCCGCGGGTATCTCGAGGCGGCGGCCATAGCGCGACCGAATCAAACATCGGTGAATTGTCCACCGCTTTGACTTGTGGTATTTATCAACAGCGATGAAGATTGACCATGATGACCGAGAATGGTCAATCTGTCCTTCGTCGTTTGTTAACTATCTGTTTTCTACGAACTCGTGTGGCGTAACCGGAGTCGTCGGCGATCGATGGTCATAAATCAAAAAACCAATTCGTCGGTCTTATATTTCAGATAATTGAGCCGTACCTATGAATGCATAAATAGAAAAATATCGACTGTAAACGTAGCTGTTTATAGTTCACGCGTTTTTGAGAGTCTATCGCCGTCACTACCCAATTGTCCCAGTTCGCATCAAGTTCCAATTCATATGATTGTAACTGGAAATGGCACCGCTGAGATGAGGGTGAAATTGTCGAGAATTCGCGAGCTACCAAAGTAGCAAGTGAGGTCCTGCTGCAGGCTGCTACATCAAGTGTTTGTACAGAGTGTCTTAATTAATCGTGGCCGCGTATTGTGAGACAGTCTGCTCGAGTCGTCATGTTGACACTGCTGCTCATGTGAAATCATCATAAATTAGAAAAGACGATGCATTAATTAGATTTACCTGGATTGGTACGACTGCTTCAGGCGTATCCTTCCACAAATACGGGTTGAACAGGTCAGGTATTTCTAGGCTGTTCGATTATACTCGTATTTTTCGGTTATAAACTCGGAATAGATTTTCAACCTACATATTTTTGCCCTATATTTTCTTTCATAATCGTGTTTAAAGTTCGGAGGAGCCATCATTATTGTTTTTTCAAACCTAGCCTATCTCCGAAATTGATCTATTGAAGTTCCATCTTTCGACTGCTCAGTGGGAATCGAATATAATTTCAACAGCATTTGAAGACCTAAAAGTCTCTCGGCGCAACAGGTGTATACATCAGAAACCCTTGGTAATAGGGAATTATACACAACATGATAAACATTTAATCAAAATTGCACTCTAAGCCGTAATTACACGGATACCTCCAAGGATATATAGAATAGAATATAAAAAGCAAAGTAACATGAGGAAATTTGAGGAAGATATTGAATATTCTTTTGAAAGGAAGCTATATTGCGAGGTCGGTGCGGTATACTGAGGCACGCACAAAAGTGTGGAAACAATGTATGTTGTCGTCTTGCATATGAAAACAAACCTTAAGAAGCGGGTATCGCTACTGCTCGCTAAATAACAACCGGATCATGTGAATTAGCACTACATCTTTAACGGCGACGAGTTAGTTAAGCAGTCATACCATTAGTAGTCGCAACTCGTGCATTGTCCCCTATCTTTCTGCGTACAATAAATAGAAAACGGTTTGGTTTTCTTGCTCGCTGACGGTACGGGTAATTCGATTGAACGAGGCCGCGCTACGTTTCACCGTGATTTGTTTTTGTCATAAATGAAAATTTGTCCCGAATCCTAATTAACCGATTACAAATTGGCGATGTCTTCATTAAACTCGGGGCAAATGCCGAAACAGCAACTTAGAACAGAGAGGAATCATGACGCAAACACAACTATCGCTTGTATGTTTAAGCTTGACGAACTAGTGTTTGTTTTCATCTCCATTCGATAAAATTCTTCAGCTATATAACTGTTATCAATGGGTATCATTATTGTTTCGACATGTTTAAAAAAAAATCCATTCAAGTGGAGTTTGCGAACAAATCAGAATAGAGAGGTTTAATATGTTGAAACTGAAGATATAAGACCTATCAAAAATGTGTATTCTATCGATAAAATGAAACCATATTAAGGCAATAACAAAGACGCGGCTGCGTTTATTTAAATCAGAATTTTCCAGGAACTGACGGAGATAATATTGAATAGTGAAATTAGCTGTAACCCCTGCAGAGGTAAGATAAAATGCTGCGAGCTTCTATCCGTAATCTTTTGTTTGCGAAAGTTCTCTGAAGTGGAATTCAAAGAAGAATATAAACAGGGGAATCAAAACAATGAATGAAACCAAGGCCACGAATCCACGCGCCACTTAAAATCGTGGATGTGATAAATCCTTCAGGGACGCGAATCCCGATTCGAATAGTACAAACAACAAATAAATCATCTTTTTAAGATTCGCGACAGATTAAGGCGAAGTAAACGGTAGAAAATGCCGAAAACAATCGCTCTAGCTCGGATTCGCTTTTTATAAGTGCATTAGTCTTAGCGCGTAGATCAAGCTGACTGTTCCTCGGTGTAAATCAACTGAGTTTCTATATGTCCAATAAATCAAGCTGCTCGTGACATGAATCGCTAAGTTACAATATGCTAAGTTGAATGATTATACATAGAATTCAAATCCAACAAGCGACGGATCATTCAAAACAATGACTGATCAGTTATTAATAGTCCGGTGCCCGCATCCGAACAGTTCCTGTTGTGTTGTGTTCCATAGAGTATCGATCAAGTAATTCAATAACGAACGCTCTAAAAGATCGAGCACAATCGAAAATTTAAAAATGAAATCCTCAAAATATTCGACCGCAAAAAACAATTATCGTAAATCCGGAATTGATGATGAAAAATTCCCCGAATTCGTTTCTCGATTCAGCGAATGATTCATTGGAAAATAATGTGTATTTGTAACAGAGAATAATAGTACGCGTGTAACACGCGAGAATTTGTTTTCTCAGTCGGTTGGAAACTTGTGCGCCGTAGTTTACATATTTATCTGTCTCAAGGTCGTCGCGTTGCTTCTTGCGATGGTAATGCGTATATTCGGAGCTGCTCTTGTTATAGATATACGGTTTAACAGGTAAGAGAGACTGGGTTTTAACCGACCGTGTTTGATGTCCTCTTCATCGTCCATTAAAACTACGATTCTATCATCGGCGCATCGTAAGTGTTCTCCGTCCGCTGGTGAATGCTGAGAACACTCCGCTTCCCACAGTGGACGATGAATGCACTCGTAGATAAAAAAAAAAGAAATCATCGGTTCGTCCAGACGATTCTAAACTCTCGATCGTGACGTATATGCGATATCAGATACTGATTATTGTTAGAAAAAACCACAGGCTCTATTCATCTTTAGCCCGAGACTTCGACCAAGATTAAAAACCGTTTGCCTCTGCGTATTGTCCATTTCAACTAGAATGAACACGACCACAACGACAAAAATTTTTATTTGCATATCTGAGTGGGCGAACCGTTCATTAGATATTCCGTGTACAGTACTGGATCCCTGGTACAACGTACCGAGAAGCCTTTGGCATTCCTTATTACGAAACCGACGGCTGAGTATACCGGACCGGAATCCTAACGAGCATTTAGGAAAAATCTTTCATAATTAGACAAAAGGTAGTTGTTATATGGGGGATGAGAAAACGCCACGTGTTCGGGATGTCGGATAGTAGTCTCAAGTGAACGGGGCTCAGACCTCGGATTAAATTTCGTGAGAATGATTTTCGACGAGTCGTTTCGTCCGAATCGAACTTCAAATTGCACTCGATGCATGCATCTCATGGCGCTAAATGCCGTAAAAATTCAAACACACCTGTGAAATTATACACACTTAGCATATTTTCCAATATTTTGTAGCCTACTCGTAACTTGATTCTATCATTCAAATTTTTCATAAGAATTTTGCACGTATTGATTTTCGTAACAGTTTCTGCTAGAATGTGTCCAGTTCGAGATGGCGGCTTTTATTTCATCGCCTTAATAAGAATTCATACGCAAAAAAAGCTCCCAATAAGTCAAGAGAAAAAGCATATAAGTCTGCAAAGTCACGACTGTATGAATGATGGTGGCTTTTACACAATATCCGAAACGTTACAGAATACATTCGCTTACAACAGAAAATTGCACACTTTTTTCTCCGCGATTTATTGCAGGATTTTCTACTTATTCATCTCGCACGGAAATTGAGTATTTTATCAAGTTATAATACCGGGCTTTAGATTCATGTTCGGTTGTGATTGTGGCTGTTTTAGGTTTTAAATACCGGTATATACGAGCCGATTATTAATGAAACCTTATGGTTTGACGTTTTCATTTTGACTTGATATTTCCGCAGTAATTGTACAATGCCCGCGAGGCTCGCGCAATTTTTAGGTGGCAACAAATTTGAATACGATAATGTAATTTTAGCGTATAATTTCGCCGGAAGAATGCACCAAAACCGAGGTACCGATGATTGCACCCGAAGTGATATTTTGCTTCAGAAAAAAATCGCGTGGCATCATCTCGCCGAATCGACTGTAGCGTTTCAGGCCATCAAATTCATTATCTTTATTTTACCGGGAGGGTATTTGTTAAAAATGATATTTCAATAATCTAGATATTTTTGCTCATACCGCAACTAATTTTCGGTGACTGGTAATAAAATTACCGATCCAATTTATAAAATAGATTTTCCAATTCGAACACCATCACAATTTCATTTTGATCTTTCATCTCGAATTTAAATCAATTTAGATTCGGCTGCATTCCAGGCAATTATACAAGAATCTAAAACAGTCGTTAGTTTGGAAATCAGTTTCGATTTTTCTGGGTTAACGTTGGCCATTAGCAAAAAGAGGGAAACTGCCGCATTTACACAGAGCGATCCAGAAAATAGCAACAGTCTTTGTTTCCTGTTAGCTCGATTGCAGTATAGCAGGTTACCTTGTGTACTCATGTCATTTTACAACCGACTGAGCTCACATCATAGGTGTAATTAATACTAGGAATCCTTTTCTCGGCTGCCAGTTAATAAGATTGTGCTTTATTGCATTACGTGTGCGGTGATGGAGTTACTTGTCGTTTTAACCCTTATACAATCCGTTTTATTCTCCACCGCCTATTTTACCACCAAACGTCGTTTCGCGATTCGTCACGGATTAACCTAATCCGAAGACTTAATCAGACACTGATTATGGATTAACCCGTAAGACCTCGGGAGACACAGATCTATGTTGTATGTTGACTACTCGTGGGAGTATATATTATACTGTGACACTGTGAATATGAGAACTATCGGCGACGCGGCGGTCTCGGCGTTTACGCGTCGATTGATGACCGTGACTGATCTACGGCAGAAAGTGAACATCAGACAAACCGTGTGGATTACGGAAACAAATCTCTCCTGTACCAGTTGCTGTTGCGCTATTATACGTCCAGTAATTATCACCTACGCGGCTCATACAACAGCTTCACCACTCAGCTACACCGTTATCTTTCCACCATCGATACGCAGCGATATTCATATTTTTGAACCCGTTTTTGTAACTAATCTGAATACGGCCACGATCAATTTCTCATTTATTTAGAATGGCGATAAAATGATTGTCGCAATGAATGAATAACGCTTTGAGTTTGTCGTATCTGTTTTTCTTTTAAATTCTAAGGAAAAATATAAGGGATTACTCGTCGGAAAAGCCAAACACGTTGCGGAAGCGAAGATAGCAAAACTTATTGATTAATGGTCCGTTCATTTTGAATGGAGCCGCTAAAGATCATGGCGAGAAGGTCGAGTTGGCCTACTTACAGGAATACGTCAACTCTAGTGAATAATGGCTACGTTTCCGGCGATAGGTTCACAAGTATTAATACATCTTTGTCACCGAAAAGAAATTCTTGACAAACGACTGCAAAAACTACCCACGAGTACACGAAATAACCACGGCAAAAATGAGACCGGAAATAGTACAAAAGCTACCATCAGGTCGAGATGACAGGATGCTTACTGATTACTTAACATACATTTCTTAGGTCGTTATATGTGAAATACCACCAAAAATACTTAAAGCATTAACAGCAAAAGGAAAACTACAATGTATTTCGATGTTAAATCATCATCAAAGTCAATGGGACCAATACAAATGTGACCTTCACAGCGAAATTAACGTTATGAAGTGTTGCATGAGTTACATTCAAAATACAGCGTTATCAAGGCCATCGAGTACATTAAGGCGGGTGAAGGTCGACCTGCGACGAGATTGGCGTGCGACAATAGTCTCTGCCAGTTTCGAGAACAGTCTGTCAGTTGCGACAGTGGGTGCATTGCGTCGCGTTGCTGACAGTTGTAAGGGCACGTAGGCCGCCATTGTCGCTAGCGATGAGGCGCCGGCTGTCGAAGGCCGATCTACGCCCGGCTTTACTCAATTTATTGGCTGTATAATTCTTAAGATACGGGAGATGTTTTTACTTTTATCAATCGAAATCACTCAATCATCTTCGGCAAGAAAAAAAGAATCCGAATCATAGGCAATGAGACAATAGATAAATCCGATCATCTCTCATAACATTCTCTCTTCAAATTCAATATACTCAATGATGATGTACGCAGCCTCTGTTTGGTCTAAATAATTCTCAAAATGCGTGTATGATTGATTACCCCGGTGAAATAACGGTGTTAATAATGAATAGATGAATTATCCTTGTCGGGCTAAACTTTTTGCTCCAAACTGACAGAGATGACTATACGTGATTGATTGAGACGCTTGAAGTCAATTTATTCCGGTGAATTTACACAGAATGTCAGCAACGGCGCACTCGACCAAAAGTCGTCAAAATCTGTAACGCGTAAAGACATCATAATCAAAAAGCGCCATTTTTTCCAACTTCTGAGATTTAGAAAGAAATCTTCGAAATGAATGATGAGAAATAATTCAGCGTATGAATTGAAAACAAGAAAACAAACTTTAAAGCTTATTGACGCCTTGAAAACTAACATGATGTATTATATATTGCTTGATTTTGCCGACAATATTATAACATACGCCAATATTCACACCTAATTAATTTGGAACGCCAATATTGGTGACGTAGTTCGCATCGACTCACATACTAACCCTTAAATAACGTATAGAATTTACTATACAGAATCCCAAAAACGTTTTCGTCAGCTAGTCGTTTATTCTTAGAAATGCATATTAGAACATAGTCGGAATGTCGAATAAACTACTAGCTCAAAGAAACATTTTCTAACTAAATAAAATTATTCCTTTGTTATTATTGTTAGATTCGCATTGTTGCGATTCCCGATTATTCACTCAAGCTTTTAGAGAAATTACCTCAATACGTTAAAAGCAGAACACAATAGTAATAATTATTGTGTGAAGTTTGCTTTAATGAAAACATATTGTTTTTTTTAGTGTCCCGGTGGAAATAGCGATGGATTTTTATGCGTGTCGAAAACGAATAAGCTGTTTATACAAAACGTTTCTTTTAGCTATAAAACGAAAATATATATCGCATGACAGATAAACCAGGCGCGTTTTGTCTCTCCGTTGAGAGCGCTTTAATGTGCTCGGTGGCTTCGAATATATTTTCGATTCCGAAACTTAATTTGCGCGTATTTGTGTAAATAATTCACATTTCGTAAAAGTTTTATGTATAACATGTCATGATGTACCACAGTATTCAAAACAAACACAAAAACAAGTATTAATCTGATTGATGCGGACGCGTGACAGGAAACTTTTTTTCGATTTATCTGTTTATTTTGCCACGGACTGAAACAATAAATTCTCTCCTCGATACTCTGCGAATCTCTTGTTAAGTTAACGACCTAGGTTTAACGCTTCTTTTATCCATTGCAGGGGACCTATATCTGTATAAAACAGTTATTGCTCAGCGGTTGCTAGTTTAGAATGTCGTTTTATGTGCATTTTGCACCTGGAATTAGATGTAAAATGTAAAAGCACCGGGACTAATGAGCCGTTCATATCTACTTCAAGCTCAGTGTTTTTACGGGGGCTTGACAAACTCAAAAACGAGGCGTTCTACAGATGAATTTATTGTTTAAAGTTATTACCGGTTACAGAGTCAATAATACGACCATTAATACTCATTAAACAGCTGGCATTGCGCGGCTAAATTACACTCTCGATTTTCACGTCAATCATTGAATAAAGTCGGCCTTATACAAATAGAAAACTACATTTATTATTTGTTTTAGAAACTCTATCATCACCGCGCGCAAATTGGTAGATCGCAATAAAAATAAGTGTTATGAATAATTTGTTACCGTCGTCAATTCGATAAATGACCTTGAGACATTGGGGAAGTTAGAAATGAATTGCGCACGCGCGTGGTGTCTCCTGGCGATCCTGTCTGGAAGTGAACGGTGCTGCTAATCAAATTGACGAATTCACAGTGTTCGATAGAAGACAACAAGGATGGATGCAGAAACTCAGACGAGAAACCTTTTGCTGGTTTTCGAAAATAAATGAAACCCCTTTTCACCAAAATAGATTAAAATCGAATTAGACACACACACATTCGTAACGAAATTTATTTATCAAAAGTTCAAATAAGAAAAAACACGTGACGTTTTAGACCGTTTCATGTCGCAATCCTTCATCCGAGGTCAAATCACGTGGTAGTATCTTGCAATGCTATGGGGTTCGAATCCCTGCCGAGGGAAAATGACCGGCGATGGTCGCTAGAGAGACTCCGAAACATCGTGTTTTTTAATTTTTGATTTCTAACTTTTGATAACTAAATTTCGTGTTATGGTCTTTTTAAATTGTATATTTTTGGGTGGGGTTTACGACCTTGAATCAGTATATGGCGGTTATTAACTCAAATAAACCATCATAAATAGAAACTAGATACATTGTTAACTAATAGATCGGTTAACAAATCATCGATTCATCATGAAAAACAGCTCACGGCGATATTCGTTCCATCGAACGAGATCAGACGGTTTTAAACATCGATTGGCCGTGTCATGAACTACCGACTGTTACATACCACTCACTATAACACCTCTTAATAAGACCGGTAATTAACCTACACGTGCAGACTTGCCGAATTAATCCAATAGATAGATTCGGAGGTTACTAAGAAGTTCATACATTGATGGTCGATTTAAACATTTGAGCCTGACCGGCTGTTACTGTCACAAATAATGAGAGGCCAACCGAATCTCTGGGAATAATCAAACATACATCAATCATTGTTTGCTTGTTCAGATGGCACGAATACATAACTAAGTTTACGGTTAGGGTGATTACGTAAACTTTAATTGGCATATTTGACCGACAGATAACCAGCTACTCACCCGGCCACCAGCGGTCAGATCAGTTCCGATAAATACTGAACGCAATATCGATAATACTAAGAAATGATGTAAGTCCGTACAATAAATAGTTAATATCAGCGGTTCATCTAGTGGTCAGAGTTTTATGTGAATGTAAATATATGCGAATCATCAATGCTCGATTTCTGGAGAATCACAGCAATAGAATCTACTAACGGGTCACGGTTGCTGTCAAAATCAACTGATTATTCTATTCAAATGTCTGTTACAGTGAATCAACAGTGTTTCAAATCTGGATAAAGTGCTGAGGTTTAGGCTTATATTTTGAAATTATCAAAGTCAACTCACGACTAGGAAACTAGAACAGCATGATCAGCCCATCTCTAAAGGAACCTCTGATATTAGTTTTGGTCCAATAACCACACCTTACGAAGCGATGCTCGTGTATCAGCAATATACAAGGCAATATACTTGGCTAATAAAAGGATATATTCTTAAATTCTAATGTTTACGTATTTTTCTATTTCAAAAAGATCTCGATTACTCGGCGGAAAAGTAAATGAAATATAAAACACGTATCATGTGTTATGTAGGTATCATATCATTATTTAGAATCATTTCTATAAAAAAAATTCAAGATACATTTTGCCACCAAGTACACCGCGTATCATCTCCGTATTCAAATCATTCCGACAAACAACTTCATTATTTGCATTCGGAAATTGAACGCCGGGTTATTCGGATTCAAAAACGAATCCATTGAATGATAATAACATCGTTATAAGACAGACAGATGACGCCGAACAGGAGTAAAATACCGATCAGGAGTTGACACAGTTTTAGACTCCCGATTTGCGATGAGATGCTGTTCTATTCAGATGACGCGCGTCTAAAAGCTATAACTACGATTTGAAAGTAAAAAGAATGACGTTTCGTTTAAATAGTTAAAACATTCTAAATGACATCCTCCGGCAGCAGCCCAGGTAATAACATTGTCTTCATCCAATTGGGGGCTTAGATTACGAATAGTAGCTCATTGATTCAAAGGACAACATCTTGGACTAGTCGGAGGATGGTTAAAGCCGCCAGAATGAAATGAGCTTTCTCTGAAACGGGTCAAGGACGGGATGTTACGTGTGCCGACGCTTTCGAAAAATATAAATATGATTATCACATTTAAGTCCGTTATGCAACCTACAATAGACGATAAATCAGCTTAAATTCTCGCTTGGATTTATCACTGCTTTGCGTAATTTCTCACATTAGGCCTATACGAGCCCGGTAGCAGTTCTAGAAATCAGAGGATTTCTTTCTTCCGACGATACTGAATGAGCGCGCTTCAAGAAACAGAAAATATCATGGTCCGTACGCGTCGGCATTCGAACGAATGGTTACAATATCAAATTTGCCCAAATATATTGTGCTATAGATGGTAAGAATCTGTGACTCAATACGTAAATAAGTTTCGGAATCCGCCACTTGATATTACGCGTCATGTTGACAACAATTTGGTCACTCCTTGACTTTCCTCTTGGGACTCGACAGGAAGACAACGAAGTGGTCGTCGATATTGAGAGGTGGTGTTCTTTTAACATGTTCCTTGTTTATGGTATAATCATCGTCTCTTTGGTTGTATCATTACAGTATTTACCGGTCCGGAATACAAATTAGCTACAGGTCCTCGGTGTATTACAGGCCGAACAAATCACTGTTTTGTTTTTGAACTATCGTCCACTGTCGGTGAACGAGGACATTCTAGAACCAGCCACGAGTTCTTCGATCTAGTGTGAAAAGTTGATTGGATTTATCCCGAGAAGAAATAGCAGACCTACAATATATGCATAGGTCTTTGGTTGTATAGGCAATCGTAACTTACGTAAAATATTAGTTCCTTAAGTTTAAAAGATTCTATTTTCTTGTCGGGTCTTGTTACTGCTTTTCATTACACTAAACCAACAATACTGGATGGATTTATTTACCAGATATATGCAATTTTCAAAACAGCTGCACCTAAATTCAAACATATTTCATATCTGTTAATAAAAAAACGTGAATAAATCCTGCAGGTGCAGCATTTTTTCTTCAGAAGTTGAGACGCATCTTCAATAATTTCCCGGTAAACAAGAAAAAATACACATATGTCAAAATGATATGCGGTGATGAATATTAATGCGAGTTGCTGAAAAGAAAGTTTCTGAAATGGGCCGCCTGGGAAATCCGTTTAACAGCAATTCAAACTGCGAAATCAACTGTGATCTAGTGATGTATATTGAAGCGTTTGTATCATCTAACGGTTCTTATCGACAGGGATGACGTTTGCGAAACCCACGCATTAGTAAAAATACATAAATCCAGATCATTCGTATCAGCTTTCCCCGCAAATATCCGATGATATCCGAGATATCAGAGGAATTGATAAAATTGATAACCATGCTACTGCTATTTCATTTTTGTCGGATATGTCTCGGAAATTGACTTTATTTCTATAGATAATCTGAGTCTGCTGGACTATCTTGAAATCTGTGAAGCATCATTATATCATTCTATTATCAGTCACGCATGTAGTCTTTTCATTTCATAGTTTCTTGATATACCGACACGAATGTTATAGTCGTAAAAACCATCATACAGTCTACTCGGTGCATTAGTATCGCTTATTTTCTTAGTTGATTTGTCTTGCAATCGATGGAAAGAAACTGTAGGATAACTAAATCGATGGATGATATGAGGGACCCCGCGCCCGGTGACGTGCAGCACAACTAAAAATCAGATTTTGACAATGACTCATAAAATTGAGTCGAAATGTCAGGTTCTCTTAAAGTTTTTTTCACATTTTATCGTGGGTATTCACTTTAGGATGATTGATCTAATAAGGTTCATGACGCATCTTTTATTCGTCGTTTATTGAATTTCACATCATGAATATGGTTAGATTTCTACTGAATCTGAGACGAAATCCGGCATCGTTGCCCCCGATGCATCCTGTATCCGCCTGTTAGGTCCTCTCTTGCCACGAGTGGAATCAACGATTGCCGCAGCAAGCCGCGGAGTCCCCCGTACAAGAAACATTGAAAATCATTCGTCGTAATGAAAATATATATTTCAAATCGGACTGTCTGCTAAATTTTGCTATAGGACTAGTATTTCTCCGAACCCAACAGTTCAAAATTATCCAGTTCAATAAACTAGAATCTGACTTCAGAATCAAAACATTGAAAATGAACTTTCAACTCAGAGATAACTGAGTTAATCGCAACTGTGGAACTGGATCCAGATATTCATTTCGGCTGTATTTGCTGGGGACATCAATCCCGAAACCGATAGCGCCCCCTATACTACGAAGCGCACTACAAAGATCAGTGTTTAACGGCGTATTTTTGCGGATGGTTTCTATGGGGATGCGGTGGTGCGGCAATGACAGAGCGGTACTTTTGAATAAGATGCTTGTGAGATAGTCTGTAATTTACCAGTAGACGTGTTTTATCTCTGGTGGCAGCGGCTACGAACGATATCGCAATAAGAACAGCTTATCATTCGTTGTCGCGACCGACATCTTTTACCGCGAGAGTGAGAAGGATTTCGTTTCATTGTGTAACCTGTCTGTGACAGCACTGACCAGATTGCTAGTATTTCAATCTGATTCTCTCTGACCGAAAACAAACATTCTATTATTACGTAGAATTAATTGATTTAAAAAGATAAGAATGTCGCAATCGACAGGTGGGTATATAGTAGACTTCTCGATGTAATTAACCGAGTGAAAAAATTCATTTTCTTATTTTCCGTAGACACCTACGCGTAGACAGCGAGACAACCTAGAAATAGGCGTAAAATGCTTCGCACTGATTGTGAAAACGATACATTTAGATTATACTTACCGATCCAAAGAGATAATCACTAGTGAATTGATTGAGACGAACATCGAAAGTCGTTTAGTGAATTCAGCCGTTTTACACATCGACTGACCGACGTTTCGTCCGTCCGTTAATAAGTAGTCGATCATGATCGGAGACCAGACGACCGCCGCCGAAGAATCTGCGCATAGTAAATTCAAAAATAACAAATTCGTGCTCGTTTGTAACTCACGCAGTCGTAACGTCACCACGATCAGTACGATATTTCCAATTCCGCAGATTGCGAAAAACAGAATATGAAATATAACGAGGAACACGATGGCGACAGTTCCACCGGCCGTTCTTTCCAGGTCCTCTACCAGATTGGACGTATTGTCCGGATAAATGAGATCCGGATAAGTAAGCTCCGGATATTCCGCCGGGGGAGTTTGATCCATGGCCCCCTGCAATGTTCAAACATGAAACAGCGAATGTGACGCCTTCGGGAGTAAATGATAGATTAACAAATTCAGGTAGTTCTAAAACAACCTCTAGCGATAGATCTTGTTGTCTAAATAGTTTCGGCGACTTGTGTTGGTCTATCGGCGTTGTTTGAATATACTCTAGTGCGTTGTTGTTTCATTGCCGGTTGCATTGTGACGACTGAACTGATCGCATGCGCTGCTGGCGACTACTATCGTTATCTGTGTCGTCATTCTTAGAAGACGATTCCCACTAAGTTATCGCGAAACCGTTAGCACAATAGTATACGTAGTAATCTAAATATAAACATTTCTACATGCATAATTCAGCATTTTCAAACTCTACCGAATGTATCTTCTCGGAAGTCTACATTATTGCGCGAATATCTCGGTCACCATAGAGATATTATCTAACCATCGAGCATCATAAACTAATTATCAAAAACGACGGAATTTGAGATGTAATAATCAAATTCATACGTACAATATAAATTCCACAATTCTCCGGAGATGGAACAAAAATATTTTTTCCTTTCGTGATATTGAGAGTCATAGTTAGCATGAGACCAAACAACTTACATTACAGTCAGAGTTTGGGTGTGAAAGTGTGATATTGCGAAACGAAATAAGCCCTGAACCATCCACAGGCTCCTGAATATATACTAAAGGTGGTTTTAATCCATTTGATTTTGTCAGTAACTAAGAACCAACAACCAGTCGCTTACCGGTTCAGTTTGGATGGAAATTGTTTGAACGAACCGAAAGAACCGAAGTTACCAATTATGTAATCCTTCGATTTCAACAAATTATGGTAATGCGACCGATCATCACGTCGTGACGTCATAGTTTTTTGCCAACCAGTGTTGGATGACTAGCCTTGCTTGGTGGGTTTTTATCGGATACAATTCGAAGCGAATCAAATTTGATTATAACCAATCATATGAATACGAAGAACAATTCCCCATTCATGATCAAAATCAAGAATTCCTAAAAAATCATTGTAGATTTGAAATCATATCATCTATTTGCGTCATGGACTCCTCTCAAGCAATTTACGTTTTTCGATCTATTGAAATTGAAATTGAAATATATTTCACAGCACAGGTTGAATCGCATACCTCGATACCTTTTAAACGTATACGCGACCCCAACTATCTATATGCTGTCTTTGAATGATGACGTTAAAACGTCTTAACTTTCTGTCGTAAAATTTTTATTTGTGCCAATACTTCATGCGCCATCTACCCGCATAACGTATGCATAAATGCGAATTGAGCACATTAGAAAAGTATGTGACCCCCTGCAATTCACTACGTTAATTATTTCCATCATTTCTGGATTGAACATTTTGATACAAGAATAATTGTGTAAACACACAGCCGTGTAGGGGAATAATACTTCGCGGGCAGTCCGAACGTGTTTAGTTTGTCCGTCGTTTGTCGGGCAAAAAAACCTCGAGCTTTTCGCAGTGACGACGCGCTCAGTGGTAAGTTGATTTTACATTCTTCGTTTTATTCGTTATTTTACAAATCTAAACTCGATTGGAATTATCCCATAATAAACAACAAGCCCATCATAATCCTGTTAAATACGGATTTTCATAAAATTTCGATAGTAATAGCACGGTGTAGTATGTTCTTTTATATGCTTACTTCGTTATACATATTCTATCCATGCTTAATCACTTTGACCGTAATTTATACAATCATCATGATTAGTTAATTTTGTCTAGTTCCTTTTTGTTAATATATATATATACTACCACTACATTACATGCGAAAACCTTTTTTGAAATGTTTTAACTATAGTCAGATATTCTTATGTTAAGCTATTGTTCTTATTACAAATTCTTTGATGTCTAAAAAGTTCAAACAGGAGACTGATTTATAATTCATTATTGGACAGAAATTTCAAAGTGCCAGAAATGGAAACTAAAACAGTAAATACCAGACCCATCATCGGCAAGTATAGATAACTGAATGAATGAAATGTGACCTACAGGAGATAATGTCTTCATTTTATGATTTTTACGGTTCAATGTAAAAGTTTAGGCCATAACATCGTTATTTTGTTGATTCGTATTTCAGGTCTCCTTGTACAAGAGGCGAGCGGTGCGAATGCGGTATTCGGGGAATTCTTCATCCGAGCTGTTCATGTACGATGGATCCAACTAGGCGGTGCTATGGTTGTGCCAATATGGTAATAATACTTAGATCATTGAAAATATTTACTTCGATCGTTTCGGAAGATGTTCAAATATTCGATACAAAATCTTCATTTCAGGCCAAATCGAGAGCGAGAATATTACGAAGATATCATAACGAAAGTGAACGGGTAAGTATGCTAATGAAGGGCATTTGATCGATTCGAAAAGATATTTCGATGAATCTTCGATAATAGTTAGGCCATGGAATAGTTATAATGTAGATCAGATCGAATGCAAAAATGGACCCTATAATTCACAGGATCTATCTACCTGGAGGTGGAACAGACCCGCTCGATTCTTACTACGGCAGAGGAGTGAAAATACTAATGGAGCTTGTTATGAGGGTAAGGAATACTCCCTACTGATATAACCTGTACCGAGAGATATTCGTTAGTGAATTGAAGATTTCCCTATTATGATTTTTGAAGGAGAATGACCGCGGCGTGCACATGCCTGTCTGGGCTATTTGCCTCGGACTTCAGTCTTTGCTTTGCCACAGAGTCGGTAAGATCGTCACGTTGAATGGTGTTGATGAGAAGAACCGCAACACGGCGCTCGAGCCCGCTAAAGGTTCGTTTGTAAATCTCCAGTCAGAGAAGAAAGAACCGCGATAAGCCAATCATTTTTCAGGCTCATTTTCAATGTTATATTTTAGATTTTGAGGATAGTTTTTTAAAGAAGAATATACCGAGCGATATCTTGTCGATAATGCTGAATAATGAAATTCTACCGCATCATCACAACAACTGTATCACAACTAAGGTAAATACGATACACTGTATCATTTAGAGATATTCCTTTATTGATCATACGAGTTGCGACAACGTGCGTGGAATTTTCATTCTCCACCTTAATCGAATCATTTTAACATATCAAAAATGTCATGGCCAATATTTTTGATTTTAACAGTTTGTTTCCACGTTATGTTGCCACTGTGATTAATAAACTGTTAAAATCAAAGATGTTGGTCTTGAATTATTTGACATGTCAACTTATCCAATCATTGTATGTCTAGCGAAAAGTAATAAGCGTTAGAAAAAGTCAATTCTTGATGATGCCTTATTAAGGCTAGTAATGGGCTTAAATGAAAGGTATGACTCCCCCAACCTGAAACACATATCAAGCGTCCATAAGCGTTTAATTGTCTAAATTGCGATGGTAAGTGGGATTGAAAAATGATGAAAACCATTCTCATCTTTTCGTTATAGACTTTTAACTCGTCGCCAGAAATGAACGAATTCTTCAAGTTAGTTTCTGTCAACACAACTCGGGACGGAACAGAATACGTGGCTACTATAGAAGGTACTGTAGATAAAAGATGATCTTTATACAATTGATATATATAGAGTGGAACGAGTCCTAATCACTCGTTATAGAATAATAGGACTCGTAATCTTAACGGAAATCGTGTTTTTATGAGGCGAAAATCTGCCAACATGTTTTAGGTGTTTATGCGGAGTGGTCGCGAACAAATGAATTTTGGCGAAAGTAAGAATCAAACCACTTGCAGACGTAGCAAATATATCTTCCGAAATTTAATATTGAAATTATCTGATGATTTATTTTCAGCGAAAAATTACCCGATCTACGCTCTTCAGTGGCACACTGAAAAATTCAACTTTCACTGGTGCACGAAAACTACCAGTTTACTTCACACCGCCGAGACCATTCTGGTCGCGCAAGCTGCAGCAAACTTCTTTATATCGGAAGGTAAATGATCATTTCATTCACTAGACGCTGTTTTTGGTCTTCAGCAGTGGGGATTTCCATTGTAAGGTTTCTGAGAAAATCTTTTTAAACGGATAACTTCATTTTCCTATCAATTGTTCCGAGTCGAGGGCCCAGTGTCAGATAACGTAATTTATGATTAGTTTCTTAAGGCAAGCTTTTTATTGTCAATGCAGCGAGAAAGAATAACAACAAATTCGACAGTCTGCGAGAAGAACAGGCAGAGTTGATCGACAATTATAACATCGTTTTTGTCGGTTTACCTACGTATGGCCTGTTCCACTATTTCTCCAGAGAGGATATGACCGACAAGGCGCATGAAGCCAGGTTACAACGTCTCGTTGATATGAGAAAACAAAAACTAAACCTGAAAAAGAAGTTAGCTGAAGAAGAACAGAGTGTGGTACTGAATGGCATTGACCACCAAAAAGTTATTATCTGAATATTTTTAGCGTTTTCCTTTGATTGCCGTAGTCAGGTTATATTCAAATACGCCGGACAATAGTTAAGCATGACATGACGAATATGCGATCATATAAATTAGTCATAATTCTTCAGCATGTATGAATTAATTTCAGTTTTAAACTAAGTAATAGATGTAATACACCATACATTTATTTCATTTCGCATCTGGTGGCACCGAAATTATTCATGTAAATATAGGGTAACATATTCATATAGGGTGTGATTGTATATTCATTTTAAGGATTTATTATACAAATATTTATCTCGTGTAATCTCGTGGTCGTTGAGATGGCTTTTTTTGTTGTTTCTGTAAATTTTAAGCAAGAATTACTTAACGTATTATTCTATCTTTTCCATTTATCTTCTATGGTATATATGGGTAGGCTGAGAGAAGCCGTTTCAAAGAAGAAAATATAGTTCATTCTAAACTTTATGTAGTTTTGGAATAATAAACTGAAACTAAGCAAACGAATAATATGCCTTGGTTTTTGTTCTTTTCGCAAAATGTCGCTTTCCAAACGTTGTCATTCTGTGTCAATGGGTCAATTTGGAGTTTAAAAATGAGAAAAGCCTTGATTAATTCGAACCGAATTGTGTTGTTTTAGTTCAAAGAGACTTAAAGAGCTTTTTTAGAAAAGGGCCGCTCTCGAAAGAGAGAGCCATCAAGATCTTTTAATATCCGCTTCGTTTCGGGAAAGTAAGCATGTGACCAGTAAGCCTACGTCATGCAGACAGGTCTTGAATGGTTCATATTGATATTGCTTTAATCGTGACCTCGCTGTTCAACAGATAAGACTGCAAACTTCTTATATTATATACCGTCGAATTATATCTATTCGACGGTACTGAAAATGGCCACCACGAGTTGGTTACTGGTTTTGGAAATCATATTTTCGGTTTTCTGTGTTTGTAATTGTGCCGTATGGCCCATACCGTATCAGTAAGTACATGCATCTTGCAGCTAGATTTGAAAAATCCAATCGGATCATGATAGTGCAGTTGAAATATTCGAATTACTTTCGGTCACACGGTATATGAGGCAATTTCGTATTTCGGTGTTTAGATAAAAGTCTGATATCGATGAAGTAAAAATCCACAGTATAATGAAAAAAGAACTAAACTTCCAACCCGATTCAATGAGCCATTTTCAAAAACTGTTTTCAAAAATGGTCCGTGGAATGGGGTTGAAACATCAAATGCTCGTTTAGTTTTTTCGTCATATTGTGGGTTTTCCCTTCAATTCGTATAATTTCGTTCGAATTTATATTCAATTTAAAGGCGATATCGAGAAAGACCGAAAACGGATGCGTTCTGTCAGGCGTTGTACCCGTTCTGCCCGACGGGTAGGAAGTCCAATCAGATGCCAGTAATGCTAAACGACGACTTGATCGAGATATACGCGCTGAAGGCACCGGTTTGGGAATTCAAATTCGGAAGTTTATTGAAGAATTTCGTGAGTATTTACAAGCATATGATTACAACAGATGGCAATAAGCGAAAATCCCACGATACAAAAACGAGTCCAAAAAGGCCGGTTTCCGTCGAGCTAAGGTTTATTTCGACGTTGCGACTTCATCCTAATCCATGGTCGTCTTCAGATATACTCACCAAATTCCTGGACATCCTATTTGTGAGAAAATGTGGAATATAAATTTCTATGAACTGATCGTGTTTTCCTCTAGCACATAATGCACGACGCGATCGGGTTCAAAAGTTTGAAAACGGGGAAGAACTACACGATGGAATGGTACGAGTTATTTCAACTGGGTAACTGTACATTCCCGCACGTGAGGTCCGATAAATCTCTAAAATGGTGCAACCAAGGTGCGGCCTGTATTTACAGCGGGATCGACGATATTCATTGGTCTCAAAACGGAACATTGACCGAGGTTGGACTTGTTTCTGGTGAGTAGGTTCTACACTCGTTAGTGAAGCCCGACGCACACGGTTAATCACTTGGTTCACGAGAAACGTTTGTTCTTTGCTTTAGGTGCGATGTTCAACAAATTTTCTGATTGGGTTTTGTGGGATAATCGAACTGGAATTTATTACGAGACTTGGACCGTCGAAGAAAAACCAGGTAAAATTATATACATCAAAGAAAATAAAGCAGTTAGAATGTGTTTTCCTCTGTACCCCTGTTTTCCAATTTTCCTACACCTAAATGCTAGTCTATAATCTTTCTCTATTCCAGGCGGAAGGATGTGGTTCGACTCGTATGACTGCGCTAGTTTTGTTGTGCGGGCATTTCAGCAATTGAAAAACGTGGGCGCAAAATTTAACCGTAACGTACGACTGAACTATACACGTGTACATATATACAGCGAACAGCCTCGATTCCTGGGTAACACCTCACAAATATTCGGGCCCACAGGAAATAAAACATTAGCCGCGGATATTCTACGATTTTACGAAGATTTTCAACCACACGTCCCATTCTGGAAAACGTTACTCAATATACTGTTCGCGGCAGAGGAGATTTTTATAGAGAAGAAATTCTACTTGTTCTATAACTTTGCCTATTGGATTCTACCAATTCAAAAGCCGTATTTCGGTTTAACTTATACCGAGGTACCCTTACCATAAATAACTACTACCAAAATTACATGTATTTTTGCTACAACGTATAAAATGCTACATGTGATATTGACCTGCCTTTTACAATGGGTTTATAAAAGATGATGTTTTTTTATCTTAAAATAGGGATTGTCCCCATTATTTATTTATTTGGCTGGTAAATTTTGTTTGATTTTTCGATTGAGTGTCCCTTACAGACCCACCACACCTACCGGGAGCGAAACAGGGGGTTTGATTTTGAAATCGGAAATCGAAGTACAGATATAGATGTGTGATCGGCGGTCGAGTTAACAGAATATTTTAAAATCGAAGTACATAATTGGAAATTCGGTTAATATTGTGGCCGTTATGATAATGTACGTACAGTGTATTGCACTCCATTTTATAATGTCTAATCGATGCTCATTGCGGTAGAGCTTAATCGGGAATTTTCAATTCGAATAAAATACTCGATCCTTTCAACCGAGAACTTATTATTTATAATTCAAGATTTTACTTAATTTGGAGCAGTCTGGCTATTCCCGTCACCTGGAATGAACTGAACTCTAGCGTATTTCAACGTAGTTAGTTACCTAATCGTTGGTGGTAAGCTTTTTATAATCGGATGGGCTTATACCAACGGTATATGTGGTTTGTGAAAATATCCGATCGTGAAGGATCAAACTAAACACAGACAGGTTACTGACTAATTTCAACGCAGGTTATTAAGCTCATATGTATAATTCACACCCACACCCGGACCCTCGACAGAGATTCGCCAGTCCTAGCGCGATGTCATCCAGTCTCGAACCCCTGCCTAATGGATAAATGGATAAAAATCGAGTCTGGTTTCCTTTAACAATTAAACGAAACAAATTTCTTCTACTCAGATATCATTTATTTCATAAAGTGCATGTTTTTTTTTCGTATGCAAGGTAGAAACAATAAATTCAACAGTCCCGCATAGTAATAACATACACACGTATATATAATGGAGGGTTGTACGAGAAATGACAGATTGAGGACAAAAAAAACCCGCAGTTGACTTTTTCTCATAAAAACATTCAGATACCAGCAGTTAACAATAAATCAAACAAATATTTCTGGATAGAAAATGACTCACATAGGACAGCAATTATCACTTTATGGGTATTAGAGGTGCGAACCACGTGGAGCCGGTTAATCAGTTTGGAATAATTAGCACTTCCTAATCATGTGTCATTACCTAACAGGTCACACGTGTGTACTATTCACACATCAACTTTCTTCATACAGAAACACAAAAACGATAAATCAAACAGTCCGTCGGTATTATTTTTTCAGGGGTGGGTCCAGACAGGAGCACAAGGAGCGAGTGATCCCGTCGCAGTATTCCTTTCAACCCACGTTTGTGCTGTAGGTTTTAAATCCAAGGAGGTAATTATCGAGGGTGAAATATGAGTTGATCCTCAAATATCTCGCATTCAAATTCTAACAGAGAGCCGTAGAGCCCATACAAGTGATTCGGTTCCACTTCCAAACGATTATTTGCAGCTAAAGTTTCTACATTTCATGTAAGTTGTTAAATGATCAATGAATTTAAGTAACAGGTATTGTTTATACATTGTGGAACAGTGAGCCATTTCACAAGTAACATTTCATTATTGAAGTTCCACTTGTATTTTGAAAAGGCCACAGGTCACGGTATCGGTGCAGCTATCAATCGTAAATCTGGTGCCATCCGTAGAAATTATGACCCTGTAATCGCTATAATTCTGTAACACAATTAAACATACGGTAATGTTACTGCTAATGATCAACCGTGTTCCCTGATTATAAATGACGAATGAGTTCAAAAATATATCTTGATAACAGATAAATAGAAAAAATAATAATATACATATTACATATTACATAACGAATTCTTGATTATCACATTATTTCTGGATGAAATATTTCAGTTTTTTGTATCACGTATTGTTTCTATATCTAAGTTGAGATTTGATTAAATGATTTTAGATCACGAGATAAACCCGGGTACCTGGACGGTCGGTTGGTATTATCAGCTTATTACTGTAGTCAAAAATACAACCTATTTATGTATTTTTGCTGTAGTGTAAATAAATAAACGAAGAAACACAAAATGTTGGTGTTAACTAAAAGTACTAAAATTACTAGTGACTCTAAGGCAAAAATAATCTTAAACTTGATCTTATCAAGTTGGGTGAAAAAGATTACTAAATTTGCATTCACGCTATCGCTAGTTAGTCCATTCTTATTTGGCCAGTCACTGTAAGGACCAATTTAGATTTTTTAGGCGGGTCATTCACGCACATTTTAAAATCATCAGTGAAAACTTTTCACTGATCCAGCTAGACGCAACTCTGTGATTGACGGACAATTTAAAGCAAAGTTTCTTTTAACACAGAGAGAAATGTCCAAAACGGCCTGGATTGGTATTTTTGGTCAGTCTTAATTGTAAAATGGAACAGACCAAGCTAGAACTGACTTTTTACTTATGTGAACGCTTGGTCCAATCTAAATGGGAACGGACTAAAATCTAGAACTTTCTACATAAAAGTATTTTGAATCGATTGAAGATTCATGCAGCTAAATTTGATGTTTAATTATTACGATATCATCGCATTCAATTAACTTTCCTGAAAAAAACTTCCCGAAAACTCGATTGAATAAGAATAAAATATGGAAATTAAAGCGAGTTAAAGAAATAAAACGAGCAATAATTGAGCACAAATCGTAAAGCAGGATTGAAGGTAGCACTGTTATGAAGAAGAGACGTCCAGTAAATGAGGACATTCAAGCATCACTTTAATGAGAATACGATCCATGTACGTTTGCATCATTGTATTGGAGTCTCTCAGATGAGTGTTTTCCGCTCGGAGTTCTGCAAATACATAGAAATATCAAAATCATCACAATATTTTTCAATAGAAAACTCGTTTCGAAAGTAACATTGAACCATTCCGTTCCCTTTTGTTAATAAAAGCAATATATTTATACACTTTTTATCTATCCAACACCTGTAATGGCTGCGTGGGCACTGCTCTGTTTAGAGAATGCCCTTTTCAATTTTTTTGTGCTCTGTCAAAGCCTGCAAATAGCCTTTAACGCCTTTCCTTCACCCTTCTAACACTAACACCAGACATAACACATCTTATCCGCGCACTTTCAATAAGTAACCATTAACCCTTTCAGTGCGTGTACACCGCAGTGCAGGGTAAAAATCAGTGATGGATTTTGCTAGTACACCGCACGGCGGTGTATTGGTGTAATTAGTAATTATCTCTATTGAAAGATGGCAGCACCTGTCAAACATAGTGAAATACTAGTAACTAACGATACACCGCGCCGCGGTGTAGACGTACTATTGTGGTATTCCCGTTATTCAACACACTAGATTGGAATTTTTCAAAATTTTCAAATTATCTCCAGCACTATAGGGTATTGATTAGTCAGCACTGAAAGGGTTAAGAGTTGACACATTAAGATGCTGAAGGGGTAGATCAGGCTGCTGAATGTCAGATGGGGTAGTTCAGGCTGCTGAATGTCTGATGGGGTAGTTCAGGCTGCGGAATGTCTGATGGGGTGGGGTAGTTACCCGTGTGAATCTTAACCTACGTAAAACATACCTTCATTTTCAAGTTTCACTTTATCATTCTCGATTCTCAAACGTTCCGACTCAAAACGTTGTCGACTGATTTCATTCATCATTTCGGATTTAGTCAAACCTGTAATCGAGCAACATGAGGAGAAGTTTTAAGGACACAAACCTAAAGCTGAACAGGACTGATCAAAATATAGTCAAATAGTAAAATTCTTCCATAACAAACAATTTCTTTCCTCGAGACCCAAATTTTCTAGTTCACTTTCAAGTAAGAGGACCCCCGTACAATGAACGCCTCATTTGACCTCTCATGCACTAATCTGCCAGTATATCTGTACAGTCAATAATTGTTAATTGTTACGTTTTTATGCGATGGTGTTCACGATCATCCATGTCATTATCATTGAGCACACTCATGCTTAATAACGAATAAGTTCTATTGAATGGTTGAATGTAGGGTACTTATTGACTGAAATAATTAGAAATTTGGGAAATTAATGTCTCGATTGATGAAAAGGTGGCGTGATGCCAAAATTTCAAACCTCTCCGCGATGAACGTTTTGCCCGGGACCAAAAGTGTTTGTTATAGTGAGGTTTTACGGGATTCTTACTTGTTGATTTATCTTTATTCCAAGGCATCAGACTACCGCGTCGTTTTTCAGTTTTCTCCAGTGCAAGCGGCGCCAGGTCGAGGTGTTTACTGAGATCACGATCGCTGTATACTCTCGGCATCGACTTATGATGAGCTTTCTCTTTGTCGCTCGGTTTCAAAATGGACGAAAAGAAATTACCCTGAAAAAAAGTTTTTGACAATAAATTTCAGTTTTAAAGGTGATCCAGATGATATTTTTCCATCCCTCAACCCGCTGAGAACCATTTATATTATAAGCTGGTTCCAGAGTTTGAAACTATGAAACCTAGGTTGAGGGCTCAGCGACTGATGCTTAAACAGGTTTCACAGTATCACATCGTTTCAGAATTTCAGAAGGACTTTTTGAGAGGTCAATGAAAAAATTGGGGATTAACAGGGGCAATTGATGAACAAAGTGAAAGTAGAGACATTTTTTTTCACAAAATTGTAATTTGTATAACACATTGAGTCCCTGTTAAATTTTAAATCTGATTATAACCTCGCTGATTAGGAACCATTGTCGCAAATGACACACTGATAAACTAGTTTTAAAAGGTACTTTTCCAAAATCTAAGGAGTTTCATCGGAATTCATGAGTAATTTCTCCAAATGAGTAGAGATTCGAGGTCGTTGGAAATAATTGTTCAATTCAGAGCAGTTTTCAAATGAATCAAACAGTAGTTCTATGAACCGTGGTAAACCGTTCAACCACTTCACCTCAATCCGGTTTTACTATTTCAATTGATATCTACGCGAAAAATGAAATTACCTTCAACGTATTGCTTCCTCTCCTGGCAGTGTCCGGACTAACCGATAACAGAGCACCTACATCATTATCTACGTGATCGGACGTAGTTCTGTGTTTATTACTGAAACCCTCGTCGCTGCCAGTACTCGCTATAGATAACGTATTACTAGACATCGATAACGTGTGTCGATGATGCCCGACTGGAGACGGAGTACCCGCGTTCTCCTCGCCGCTCACCCCGAATCGAGCTAACGGCTCTTTCAGTTTCGGAACCGGCCTCGGACTCGAACGTTTCGTATCGTAACCTTCATCTTTAAACGAATCCGACGACTTCAGGTTTGATTGTTGTTGTCTAGGCGACGGGACGGGACTGTGTCGCGGAGAAGGGGTCGACGGAGGACGGTCGACGGAGGGTAACCCCCCGCCGGTTTGGATCGAACTCGCCGGAGAATCGTCGTTTCTACCGAACAAGGAACTGCGCGAAGCGGCGCTTTCCGTTCTAAATTTCGACGCTTCGTCCTCGAACGAAGTCAACGCGTAATCGATGAATTGAAACTGAACGGCCGAACTGCCTCGACCTCCGGACTGTGTCACCACGACTATATTCCCCGTCGAAACCTTCCACGGTTTCGTCGTGCAGTAAAGCTTCTTGGGAGATTCGTATTCGATATTCGCGAGACAGTTAGCGCTACAGATAAACAAACCGATCACGTCCTCGAGACTATCGCCGAGATTATCCCCGCGGATCGTGATTCGAGTACCGCCTTCCACCGGGCCAACCATCGGCGATATTCCCGTGATGTGCGGTTTTCGGTCGTCTTCGTCGTTTAAAACGTGAAAACTGCCACCGTGTGAACTGATACGACCGGTCGATAGTAAATTCTCGTCCGGGTCGTCGATGCTGTAAACGCTATTGCTACGATACAACCCGTCGCTGCCTAACGATCTCGAAATATCGTACGAAGACTTCGACCCTTTTTTCCCCTGGAACAAATTCGACAGACTTCCCTTCAACGAATTGTGTCGGATTTTCGAAATCGCGTCCGATGAGAGGATTTTGTCTTTCAGTTTGCCACCGGCGCCACCTTTTTTCGGCGGTGAACTGCTGAAACTGAACCGATGACCGGACAGCGCGGACTGCGGGTCGATGGGAAGATTGTTTTTTGAAATCCAGCAGTTGAACTGTAACTCTCCGTGCGGCGGTCCGCTTTTCTTATATTCGCGAAGCGGAGCGAATTGAGCCGATGTTTTCTGTAGAGGGATTTCATCGATTTCGATCGTGATCGCTCCCAGTACGTGTTCACGATCGGTTACAACTAGTTTTAGAGGATGATTGTAGCTCGTTATTGGCCTAGAAATAAATTACAATCAAACTGACTTTATTACAAGGTGGCGCCACTTTCCACCTAATCCCTGAATTTTCTATGTTAAAACACAAAATTCCCCGAGTCTAGTGACTGAATAGTAAAATTCATTCACTTCTTTAAATCACGTATTGATGAAGGAATGCACGGCCAATATCATTATCCAAAATTCCCTTGAGTTAAGTCAGTCATAATTGAGTCCTTTTCCAATTCAATGTAAAATGGGACTCAAAAATAGAAATGACATGACTTGTAAACTGATATAATTTCAGTTATTTCTAAGTGAACCCGTAATTGATGATGTTTGAATATTTTTCATTTATTCGACATCTTCTAACATTTTAAGATTTTTTATCGAAACCAATGGAGATCTATGACTTACAAAGCGGATTCTTGGTTCCATTCTGGATTGCCATTCGCCGACTCCTGGACATCAGTTCGAAATTTCTTCGAACCGACACCAAAAATTACTGAAAATTTCCCGGTTTTTGCTGAAAACATAGAGAAACAACAAGCATTTAATTGAGATTAGAAGTTTAACAGGAGGAGTTCTGGGGGGAAGGGGTTTTTTTCCATTCTCGCTCAATGTAGTCTAGTACCTAGCCGTCGTTCTACAAGCAACCGGTTGTAGGGAACCGGTAATAATGACTGGTATTCAGACTACCCTCAATTTACTTTATGACGGAATGATATTCATATACAACAGCAATAGATAATACAGGTTATGCTAAAAAAAAAGATACCTTGGTTCTCATTTTTGCCGAGCTTAAAAGTTGACCCAGCCACTCGCCTATCTACTTTGTTTGAGCTGGCCATAACAGACCAAGCACTTATATAGAAATGAACTGATTACAAATTTCATTGTAGTTTACAAAAGTGCCTCGGCCGATTAGGAGAAACAAGGTATCATTTTATTGTAGCCTTAATGAGAAATTCTTAATACATTTATTCATAAATTGACTTCGAACAGATTCGAACGAAAATTCGGATTAAGCGAGCTCGTCTGCTATTACTGACCTTTTTTTTTTGATAGAAGATTTCTCGCCTGGTAAACTGTAACAGAAATTTCAAAATCATCTTCACTTTCTTCTTCGAACATTATTCAAACAAACTCTCAACAGAGGAAAGATAGCGAGAGAGAAAGACAGAAGACACTCTTATATACAATGTACTACATGATATATGTCACTAAAATAAGACATTACGAATTCATCTTATCTTGCTTTATCTCTTTAACCCGATTTTAGAAATCAATATTTATTACACTTGAAATAATCATTCGGCTTCCGAAAGTGTTACTTGACACGAATCGGTAAGTTATACATGGTAAAAACCACTCTCACCAATAACTGTAACCTCTACATCAGCCTCTGCAGTAGCGACCTTCTTCGGCATTTTCATCCAATGTCAATTGCTGATGATAAGATGATGATCACTCTACATAATTATCGACAAACTATCGCGTGAGAACGAATAAACTAGATAAGTAAAAAATAGAACGGTGATCAGTAACGGGGACTTGTTTCTCGGGGAGGTTGGGACTGACTTGAATGAATCAGGCTGCCACCACCAAAAGGCCCCGGATCGGATGCCAATGATGGCAATATCCCAAAACAATGCAAGCTAACAGGTATTGAGTATTGGCAATTTGCAGATTTGTGTTGATGTGAAAATTTGGCTTTTATCTGAGGTTCAGAAAGATGCCTTTGGGTGTCGCCCTTTTTCTTAGAATCATCTTCTTCGATTCAATTTCCTGTGCCGTGACAATTTTCTATAGTAAACTCGGCGCTGGCCGTGTGTTGTGGATGGAACTGGATTTTTTTCCCCGAAAAAGACCGATGATGCGACACAGAACTGTGTCACTGTCAGGCAGCATCTCATCGAAGTTAAAAGTCTCTGCCTTGTCTGTTTAATCTCAGGTTTATCGTGGCAAAATCACCATACGCGTTAATTATCATTAATTCTGAATTCGACTTCTGTCTAATTGAATTAGTAAAAAATTTACTAAATAAACAGCGCCACACACTGGTCACAACTCGAACTTCGATGATACACAGCGCCGCCTAGCATGACAATTATTGTGCTAACTATCGCCAAATACCTCACCAAAACACGTAATACCTGCGGGCCGGCGATGCGATGTAGTAATACATTTTCGGATCACATAAACGATGAAAACTGCTGCGGAAATGAACGGGGAATTCTTAAATTTAAAATTTTACAAAAAGCCGAAGTTAAAGATATTGGCTGCCGTGCGGTCCGGCCCAGTTCACACTATAGGCCGGATACGGTGAAAGATTTTCCGCTTCGCCGGAGTTGCACGCGGTCGATGAATTTTGATAAGGTCCACGTTACCGCAGAAAAATGCGCCTTAGATAACGAATTTTTCGAAAAATATCTAATCATTTTTAAGTCGCTCAGAAATCGAATCTAGCGATTATGGAATATTTTCTCACCTCCTAGATTTCTGATAATCACAGTGTAATTGAAAGCACATTCTCAAGGAAAATCTTTGTATTGACGTCAGAAAATGTGCATTGCGAAAACAGGTGTTAATCGGTAAGCCACCGTTCCATTAACACTTGTTTTATTTTTTCGCGGAAAGAGCGTTCTATGTATATATAACGTTTATAGAATCAGACCCGGATTATCTTCAAATGAGAATCAAAAATAGCGAATTATCATGAAATTGTTTCAGAAATTGATGATCGGAAGACGACGATGTTTCAACCATTGATCGAACAGTTCCTCGTAAGAACCGAGTACGTCGCGAATAACGAAACGAAACGCTTGTTGCACTGGTTCCGTGCACATTTCTAATACGGAAAAAGACTGCGATAGTAAACAAACATATTCTTTCAGATGAGCGGTATTTTTCAGATCGTCGTGGCAATATTTCGTCAGGCTCCGCAGCGTTTTTTCAACCTCTTTGTCGCCGCAAAACAGTTTTTGAGCGTAGCAATTCAGCGTTAGGTACCAGTCCTGAAGAGCGTTCGATCGGGAAGTGCTTTCATCCATGAATAAATCGCTGTAATATTGCGACGATATGTTGTCCATTTTCGTCCTCTGTTCGCTGTAACAAATTGGCAGTTCATCGAACGCTGCGTATTTCCGATAGAACGTCAACATTTTTTCCTTTTCGATTTTCTTCACTTTTTCCGATGTCACTCGGTTCTGGTCGTGTTTGACGAGTAGACCTTCTGTTTTATTCTCAGAAATGAACGTGCTCAGTTTCTCCGTTGACTCGACCGGTGTCACCGAGTTCTCGGGTACTTTCGAAGCGGCTATTGTTTTTATTTGCTGATTCACAGTTTGCCAAATCTGAAGCCGTCTTTCTCGATGTTTCCTCACTTCCAGCCCTGTGAAATTTTGCCTTCGAGGGGTTTGTTTATTCGAACTAGTCCCCGCCGACAACAAATCGTCCCAAGTCTCAACTACAGAAATATTCGAAGGTTCCCGATCAAGCCGCTTCAAAAAACGAGGCGTTCTAGGGCTTATTCTCGACTTGGATATCTTATAACCGGTAGTTGCACCGACAGTAGAGCCTATAGTTCTCCGTCGATGAAACTGGCTGCCATAACTCATCATCTCGCGTCCATAGACCTTCGAGATTCGCAGTGACATGACATCCTCACTACTCAACGGTCGCCGCGATCGTAAATCCTTTACTTTCATGTTATGTATCGACACTAGAATCGTATTTATGTATTTCAATTTCGTTTTCCAATTCGTCCGTTTTCTATCGTCGCCATCGAAAACTTCGCAAGTCATCAATGATAACGATTCGTGTTCCAGCACATTTGATCGCGTTCCTTCCGAGTCGATTAAAGTAGATAATCTCTTCATTACGGGGCCACTAGTTACATCTACGTCATCTTGACTCGCATTTTCAAACTCTGCTGTGAGATATTTGTCGCAAGGTAACCCCGCCTTTATAGCCATTATGCGCTTCTCTGTTTTGGTGAGTAATTGTCTAACGGCAGTGAGACCCCCTTCGTGTCGTCTGGTTTCATTTCTCAACGCTAGAACAGAGATTTCACGACCGCTGTTTGTTTTCACGAGCTCCATTTTCCGCTTACCGCGACTTGACTTCTTCTTCACCTTTTCTGGGCTCACCGGGAGAGACCTCGGTCTGATTTGGTCGACCCATGCGGGCTTCACAATTCTGGAAGCCAAATCGAACACGTGGAAGCTTACATACAAGTGTATCAGGACAGATTACTACCTGAGCGCTTTATCTTTGTTTTTGATATGGAATAATACGTATGACATGAATACAAGCAGAGGGAATCGGGATAATCATGTTGGAAAAGATTGTAGGTTGTTGGGCAAATGACTACGTATATTATGCCGAACTAATGATAAGCGAATATTGGTTCGGGGTTGAATTTACCTGTACGTCAACTCCCTAGGGTCGGCTATAACATCCCCTAACGATCTGTAAACCTCGGTATCTTTGCAGAAAAACCCGTCCTTCAAATTTCGCTGTCGTCTGTCAAAATTATGCTGCCATTTCTCGTGACGTAGCTCAGTTATAAATGTGCGACTGTTGCGAGTGTGTACATGTTTGAACTCCTCTTCGCAGATGGGCACCGCCATGAAATCAGCCCTTAATGCCCTTATCATTTCCTGGTCTAAAGTAGTTTCGTCAAGTTTGAATCTGAAATTAGCCATTTCGGATGCGAGTCCAACAGACACAGCAATCAAACAATCAAACCACGTCTGGGTGGTTAGTTTCTCCCTTTTAAACTGTATATCAATCCATTTTCTTAGATATTTTATCAAAACAAGAAAAAAGTGAAAAGGTACCACTGCGTAATGGACTTTGATGGTGGTACCTAGGCAACGGTTGCAGCGTGTCCTGTGTCGCATTACCACTGGGTAACCAAGTGCAGCAGTCGTGCAGCTTAAAGACAGAATACTGTCATAAATACGAAAAAGGAAACCGCGAAACCTCCAGACAATCATACCTCACAAAAGAATATGACGACTTGAGGCCAAATCTTCAGAAAATGAATATTTTCAACGTTTTTCTGCGTCTTGAAATATCAAATTCTCATCTTTTGTGTTGGGTTTACCATTGAATGAAGATAGCGCAACAAATTTAGATTCAATTTTAAAAGGTATTCATTTTCAGCTGAACAGTATCAGGTGACAGTGATGCAGTTTAGAATTAAATAATCTTCGATCTTAATTCAACTTTCCACCTCCCGAAATGACTTCTGGTTTTCATGAAGTTTAATTACGCGTTTTATCAACTCCCCTGAGACACGAATTTAGATGATTTCATTCCCTTGACGGCTGGAAACGTTTGATTAAAAACCCACAAAAGCGACGATTTCAGGTGCGCCATTCGCAAATAGTTACATCTTCATTCTTCGGATGGTTGTTGCTTAGTAACATCATCATCATTTTTTTCGATCCAAAAAGGTGCGCTTAGTTTAAATTGATCTCCTTTTAATGGCAATCTGCGATAGCAATTGTGTAAAGGTAGGGTAGCGCTTTCTCATCAAGTGTTTCGCGCGATTTGGTTTATTCTATCTTCAGGAATAGGAATGACAAGCTTATAACCGTTCGAAACCGCTTTTATATATTGGCAATTACTAGGCGTTAGGGGTACTGCGTGAGTCGATGTGCACTACGTCATCAATATTGGCGTTTCAAAGCAACAATTACAATTGTGAATTTTGGTGTTTATTCTGTAATCTAATTATTCCTTAGCCGAACTGATTTCAACTCTTGAGTTAGCTCCATTAAAATCAACTGATTTGAACTGAGAGTTATTAGAATTGATTTTATAATTAGAAACATTTTCTTACTCATATTTTCTAAACATTGAATTTTGATGTCTTTTGAGTGGATGTGCACTACGTCATCAATATTGTGGCTAGACTGATTGCTTGCCAATTCAATTCAATTATTCATGGTGACAATAAACTTTCTAGTTAGTTTTCTTTTTTAAAAACATCTTCTCTGGAATCAAATAGTCATGAGTTATGATTTGACTCTGGGTTAAAACATCGAAAATGAACTAATTTCAACTCAGAGTTAACTCTAATTCACAACTGTGGAACTGGGTCCAGGAGTCCAACGTAACCGTGGAACCGAATAGAAATTCTCGGATTATTGACCAAAGATAGTTTAATTTATTCAAACTTTTTCCAGAAATTTTGCAGGCAGAACATATGATACGTCGTTAATTTGTTTGGATTCATTTCAGCGCACATGGAATCCTTACAAATGTCAAAATGAGTTGAATATCTGAAATCCGATTTACCCGTAAACAAAAGTTTAATTTGTGAAGCCGTACGCGGTGAGAGGCGGTTATTTTCTCATCAAACCCTGTTTTTAAGGATGAATCGGGGACGAAGCGAAATTTTTAACATGTTTACAATATTCGTTTCATCTAAGCAATAGTTCAACATAATCATAATCGTGAACGTGCTTTGAGAAAAATATCTCCCAATTTCTTTGCTCAGGGGAATTTAACGACGCGTTTTGAAAATCCTGGCCAATAAGGATAGTGAACTGGTGTTAATTATTTGGTGCCTATTTCACGCTACAGCGGCATCTCTTCATAACGACAGTTTGCACGTCAGTTGGAAGTTGACGCATGTATCCAATATAGCAATAATATCGTAGGCTGAATGCCAACGTTCCACTTTAAAAAAATCCTCAATCCTCGATCTGTCAAAATACTCATCCTATTGCTTTAAACACATGTCATTACGAGGATCGGCGACCAGTGTCGAGGTCTATGAATCATCATTTACGATTATGTTTTGCTGATGGTTGATATTGTGATGATAAAGCTATTGTCGTCATTATCTCACTGAAGAAACATCTCGGACTATTCATATATTGCCTCCATGTTGAAGCTGTCGGTAGCGTACTTGAATGACACCCCTTTGAATTGAATATGGTCCGGTGACGCAATATGGTCAGGTCCACCTCCCTGGGTGACGTAAGTAAGTCACTATTGTCCATAACGCAGTAGTATCCATTAAATCGTTGAAACGTCTTTTTTCCTAGACCACCATTATCACATTAAGTACGACCGTCAAACGATTCGGCTCCGGGTAGACCGTGCCTGCAGGTGACTAACTTGCGTTTATGTAGTACCATTATCCCCGGCCATACTGATGAAACTCGACATTTACCACAAGGCTTTCCTGTCGAGAATAATTAGCAAATCTATTTGATCCATCTCTTTTTCGGCAAAGCGCGCGCACCATTCAATTTACCACATCAAATACCATTCATCAAAATCCATTTTACACTCAGCAATGAACCTATCTTGTTTCGTATATCCTAATCTACGAAGATAGTCAAGTAAGTCGCAGATCTTGATTTCAGATATTAACTTCTTGTACCAGCGATGAAGACATTTCTTAAACAAGAACCGGATATACACCAGTAACTGACTGAAGAATTCATTCGTAGACAATTTGAACTTAGCTCTCATTCTGACCCAGATCGATATGATAATCACATTGAGCTGTTCTTTTTATCAAATCTGTATCATTTCGATGTAAAAAAAACCTACGTAATTTTTTGCTCATGATTAAATCTTCCAAAGCAAATCTCGTTGTTTTCGTTTATATTCTCTGTCTACGCGTAAATACTGTAGCTATATATTTTCTGTAGGTTGTGGATTCCGCTCGATGCCGACGCGGAGTCTATTGCAGTGGGTGGATTACTTATATGAGACCTGATGATTACTCCAAGATGAGACCATTCCCGAATGCCCACAATCCCTATTATCAACAAATTGGAGAAATCAATCCGTAATTTATGCATTCCATACATTCATAACTTTAATAGCTGTCCATTTCATTCATACTGATCTTTTCTAGTTACGCGGACATTGTTAATCGACCTCAGACAATCAAAATGCTGGTGTCAATGCTTGTAATTGTGATTTCAAATTACGTAGATTTCGTGTTGTGAAGGGCTTTGCTCGAGTTCGACTACACCAAGTGTTCTTTCAAGCTGATACGATCAATAGGAGAAAATCTTGAGAATTCTATCTCGAATGAATACTTTCTGAAGCTAAACAAATTGGACGCGTAGAAACAACTCATTATCAGAACAAAACGTCTTTCTCTCTTTTCTCTCATTTCACGTTCTGTTTGTCTTAGTTCAACGTCAACAGTAGAAAGTAATTCCATCATCTTGGAAGAAATTAACGAGGTCCAGTGACGTACACTGTATCCGAAATCAGCGATCGTCCCAACTTAAATTAACAACTGTATGGTTCCTTAATGTAACCAAGCGTTTAACTGGGAAGCGAAGCGAAATAAACAAACAAGGCGTAATACGAAGAATACGAAATTCACTTTTTTAGAAAACGATAGGATTGTTTATGGTTCAGATGAATTAAGTATCTCCGACATGTGCAAGAAGTCATAAAGTGATAGATAGAATATAAAATCATTGATAAAAAAAGATAGTGGAAAATAACACTTAATTCATAAAATATAATATGAGAGTTAAGAGTTAAGATATACAAAAATAAGAAGATACATTTATTCTTGCTTGAGATGAGTTAAAAGATAAGTTTGATGTGAGACTTGATTCAAATATGTGTTAAAATCTACCATTCTTTTTTATTAAGAAAAGCCTTTTTATTGTCGTGAATACTGCGTTCATGTTCAGTCCGTTCATACCGCATTGAACCTTCGAGTTAAGATAACTGCTCGAAGATTGAACCGATTTCAGCCGTGGTTGTAAATAACGGTTTCTCAGAATTCGCCTTCATCGTTTATTCAAAGCTGAAAGGGGAGACTTGCAATCTCAGACCGCAGCATCACGTCCACTTCCAATAAGATATTCATTTCTAACAATTATTCATATCAACTGTTATGCAACATATTCATTCCATATTATATCAATATATACGATGCGTTTGTTTGAAAGAAAATCTTGCATTGATGTATGAGTTTTCGAGTCGATTAACCGAATAACCGAATTTCACAAGAGCCCAAAGCGAAACCCACCCTTGAAGGCCTTAGATTAATTGTAAACGAAAATTTTTTCGGGTTTTCACGCTTAAGAAGTTGCGTTCGGCGGCATAGGGAATATTAGCGAAACTGGGGTCGTCGTTCAGAATAATTTATCATCCGCAAGAACGTCCGTTTCCATTTCTGACGGATGAACTTCATTAACACGTTGAGGGTCAAATACTGGAAGGAAACACGGGGAGTGCCGTCTAATTCCGGCGACGGGTGACGGGCGTAAAAACTATATCGACCGATTTCAACCCGCAGTCATTTATCAAACTGTTCAGGCGGAGAGAATGAAAATTTACTAGAGCTTCGAATTGTCGCCGCGAGTATTAAACAGGGGGTGAGTAGAATTCATAAGCCCGTGCGTAATTAACATGTAAGCATTATCAGGCAATATTTCAGGTTTAAGATGAAAAACTCTTAGAAAATACTGGTGTATTCTACATTGGAAAAGGTTTTATGATTTTATTTCACTCCGCTATTCTTATCATCTAGGTCGATATCTAATTAGTCGTTCAGAGACTCGCATTTGTCACCCGGGGTATGTACGCGTGTTGACGTGTGTTCATTTTGGACCGTTTTTTTCTCACGGCTGAAATAGTCCATTAATACTTATCATCATCAATCATTTCGTAAGGAAAGGAGTGGTCTAAATATCATGTCACGATCTATTCTTTAACTGAATGGCGCGAAGGAAACATCTGTATGCGTTTTACCGATGATACATTGTCCGAAAGATAAAAGAAAAATAAGTCCTTTGTGTAGTGCAAACGATAAGCAGTGATGTCTACCTCTTTTCGTGTCTGAAAGACGCAAAAAACACTGATAATCTTCTACCCGTTATAGCGCACCTATACTAGACTTACTCTTTGACAGCCATATTTCGACGACTGATTATTCTCAGATAAATGTATTATGATTTAGATTTATCCTTAGCGGGTTTCTTGAGAACACGGTCATAAATCCGTTGTCTTCGACTACGTGCATGTTGGCGGTGTCCATGGCTAGTGCACGGCCCACTCACTGATACGTAATGAGTTAGAATATGTACGACCAGGCTGAAGGGATTGGTGTAGGAAAGTGTAGGAAAGTGTTTAACCGTGTCTGAGGAAATCAACAGTTAGTCGAGGGTTGATAAATGAATCATCAGCTGAACACGACGCGGTTATTTTTCATCCTTTATTGCGACTTGTTGTGCTTTACCACTGCAGTCGGTCACCGATGAATCGCTCACAATAAATGATTAATACTTCTCGCAGTGTTTCGCCTGTAAATTACTATCGACGTTCTTTCTCGTCGACACATTTTCTTTGTTTCAAGACACACGGTGCCTGTGCGGTCGCTGTCGTAAAATTAATACCGGAACCTCCCACTGAGTGTGACTAGTTGTTTCCCTTTTCGTCTAATCTCTAGGGTCGTGTATTGAATAACTGTAAAAATATCCGTCCGCCTTACATCGCCAATTCAGACATAACTTCTTTGTAGGTTTTTTTTGGAGCGGGAACAAATGCACTTCGAAGAAATAGAGATTACTGGCGAAATATTGGAAATAAATGACGATGATATCTTCTTAAGATGGTTTCCACGATTTGAGTTGACGACGAGTATTTAGAAGTCAAATGATATTCCGATGACTTGTATTTACTGAGGAGACAAACTTGAGACAGAATTCTAAAGTCTATGTTGTAAACATGCGGGATCTCTTTTGGTAATATGTGAATGCGTGTATTACATCTGTAATACCTATCATCGCATTCAGTATCCCCTGCGGGTGATCAAACAAATCTCATTTTAAATAAATTTCGTCGCAGAATTAACTCCCTAGCGTACAGGTCAAGGTCGTTTTTTAGTACGTCTCTCATCATGTTTTTCCTCTTATTGGACTTGTATTGGATGGTCGTGGTTGTGGCCTCGGGAAACCAGACCTCATAGCTTACAGCCGACGAGATGAAAACGATGACTAAAAAATTGAGTTTCAATTTCTGTATCGCTGCGACAATCACATCATATCGTTCGGCATATTTGCTGCATCCTTTTTTGCTGATGCGAATACCGTTCCGTCGCTACAGCCTAAAGCCACTTTCGTATAGTTAAAAAACGACGAACGTTTTCTACCGCGGTACTTTCCCGAAGAAGACGATGACATAAGTCGCTTGTGTCGAGATCATCGGTGGATATCAACGCATACGAACATATATCAACTCCTGAGGATATTGAAAGAAGAGAAAGAGACAAAGGATATTGCCTCGCATTTCGTGTAAAGAAACCGATAGAGCCCTATCTAATATAATTTTCTGTCGCCCTTTGAACTGGTGTTATATTCCTATTTTCCCCTTCCCGACTATACAGTTTTATTAACGACATTTCGGTACATTCAATTCTCTAAATGTTTAATATGCCGAATGAATACTCGTATTAACATTACCTTCCGTGTGCCGTGGTTTCACGGAATAAATAAAGCGCGTGCCCCGCAGATATATGAAAATTAACAAAGACGCTCTAAAAACGAGGCGGCAGTCAGTATCGCGGGTATCTTCGTATTTCTCGATTCGGACAGTATCAGTAGAGAGAAAAAAAGCGTTCCAGCGATAACTAAGAAGATTTGCCATTAAGTCGAATATCGAGTATCGACAAATCTGTAGTCGTTTATCTTTTTCCCACGCAACGAAGCCATTACTCTGTCGGCCGATAGAAGGACGTTTAACTATTATGACCATAGTAAAAGTATTGCCCATTCTAGGTCAATATCAAAAATGTTTTATTCTTGACAAAATCAGACTACTTGTCTTATATAGAGTTTTTATTGAGCTTTTTAAGCATTTTTGCTTAAGCGACACACACTAAAATATCAGTCTGACATTTTCATTATCGACAATGCATATATATGCGATTTTATTTTGTGCTAGATACATACGAAGCCATTAAACTCTTAAAAATGGTTGGATGAGTTGACCGTGGGTTTTTCGAATGTAAGTAGCAGCCGCAATTATACCGTTCAAGATGCATTAGATCTAGCTAGTTGAACACTTGCTGTCGACCTCTGCCATACATTTCCTCCTCATTTTGCGTCAAAACCGTTGAATAACGTCCATTGACTCGGAGATAAACGACATACAGGCATTGAACAAAACAAACACAGAAAACATCTCTTATGAAAGCTATCCTGTTCAAATCGAGGTTCTCGACATCATACGTCACTTAGGTTTTAGAACCGACGAATGTATATCTATATGTATATTTGATATATTATCGGTTCACGAGGATGCGATGTAACTGTAACTGTGAAGTAATTTCGACAGGATATGTACCGGTAGTTTTATTTGACACAATGGTGATATATAACGTCGAACGGTCAATTGATATTCAGAGGATGAAATATATGTAAATTTATCGCGTGGTCGTGATTCTCATATTCATACCTAACGCCTCCACTTCATCCAAACAATTAATCTTCTATATATACACACAAATCCCACGCATAACATATCATACCTTTCCGTATGGCAAACCTGCGAGCCATCTTACCCGGGGCTAAGGGCTAATAGGCACTAATACCTACTGTATTTATGACTTTTTTTGCAAAGCCATGGTCGTTCTATCGGTTGTAAGCGCTCCAGCACCGTGATGACTTTCTGCGGAATTCACCCGTTCGTTGTCAACGATATGTAAGAGTTCTGAAAGCCTGTGAAAGATTTATCCTCGTTGACAGTACAGAAGAAACGCCCTGACTTACATCTCGTTTTACGTTTGCCAGGGATACGCGTTCTGTGGGTCGGTGACAAAATCAACAGTATGAGATAATATGATACATACATGACTCAATATAAACTAATATAGCTATTATACAGCGAACCGATCTCATTTCGTAAACATTTATCACATCCAATTTTATATCATTACTTTGTAATGAACGTTTTCGATAACCATTTCCTATATAAGTTTCCAATCGTATAATTAGATTGAATCGTGCAATGATATTTTCATAGGAAAGGTGTTATGGAAGTTTCGTATTTTGGACGAAGGAGACACGATGATTTTCTTCTCCATGCTTATCAACGATGACCGATGAGGACATCGTATAATAGAAGATCACCATATCCGGCTAATGTCTACTAATTATGAATTACGGTACTGACTGCGTTACTTTAAAGTTTCTTCACTGCAGATGAAAGGAAAGATTTTCTTAGATATCTTTCTTGTCATTATCGGAGAGGTAATCAAATGATGATAGCTATAACGTACTAACGAATGGGTAAATGTCGTGTCGATGGTCGTATACGTGTATTCGAATTCGCGTCGCGTTTTCTATCGCAGCGGATATTTCGGTTTTCATCGTCGGTGTTGAACGTCCGTCTCTGCAGTAACGTCATTACACACACACATAGAGCTTCTCTCAACCCGCATCGTTACGTCCATCGTAAAACCGTTATTTCGACGCGAAGATATTCCGCATTTGTCCCGGTCCGTACGTACCTAGTTAACCTACGACTATCACCGATAAACATACACGCGAAGTGAAGCTGTTCTTTTTTATCAATATCACTGATTAATTGCGGTATTCCTATTATTCTGAATAAAACAATAAACCACCAAGATAACGCGCAAAACTACGGAAGCGTCCTGGGGACATGAATAATCTTTAAAAAAGACTTTTGCCGATGGAAAAATCATAGAATTAGACAAAAATTAGAATTCAATAAAAATTCGAAATTTTGTAAAATTGTATGTTTTCTCAATCGGCGGCTATCTAATCCCGACTTTTTTCACGGAATTGAATAATTTTTTAGATTTCGTTTCATCTTTTTTTGACCGGTGGCCATTTAATTCCGACTTTTTATGATGTAATCGAATCTTTTGAGTTAGAATATATTAACAGACTTGGCTCCGATGACTAGAGATTTTCCCCGTGACGCGTGACGTTTGAGTGCACTATGTGTACTACGTCACTATTCTGTCCATTTGTTTGGCGCGAAATATATTATGACATTAAGGAAATGCCGAGGTGTTGATTAAAAACGCAATTGTGACACACTTAAGAAGCAATACGTTGACTCGATTAACTGCCGTGACAACATATCTTAAAGGATATCTTTAGCCCAGTCGATGGAACTTCCTCAAGCTGATCAAAATTACAATGAAAAAACCGTGTAAAATTAATATTCTTCTTTTTGAAGTTTGAAGACTAGCCATTATACACCCATAGTCGGGTTGGTAAATGCCTCGTAGACGAGTAAGTTTGCCGTTATAGATTTTAAAATTCCGTAGATAGCACCTAAGATATCAAATATCTTTGGCGAAGGCCGCCAGCTATTCGAAAGACACAAAATTACTTCGGGAAGTACTCAGATTTTGACCCCTGGATCCACCACTGAAAACACTTTACGTATCATTTATACAGTATTTTCTCATCAACTATATTATAATGTCGGATACCGGATGAATTCTAACGCGCACCGTCTGTTAACAATCCAACAGTTTCTAGTGTAATATCAGAGCGAAATCGAAAACTAGTAACAGGTGATTTCTATAATGCTTCAACAAATTATTTTTCGAGTGCTCATCGTAGATTCTTCTATATATGCCATTGGTACACAGCCATTCGATAATTGACCATTATGAAATTCATGCAACGTGATGAAATAGTACACGCATAGGCTTATATAGGTATCGAAATAGCTTTCTCAAATCTATAAACATGAGTGGTTAGTCGTTGAACGTTGTGCAGTATCCTCGGCGTGTTACGATTAAATTTCCTATTTTGACACTTTCTATTGGCGTGGGCTTCCGCGAGAGTCAACCAAACACTGGCAAGCGAGGATGATTTTTGTTGCAAAATGTCGTCTTGATAAAGACATCTTTAAACCTCGGTGTTCTAAAATGAATTCATCCCCGGTTCTTAGTAGGTACACGTACATAGTTTGAAATATGACCCGCCAAGTTATTTGATGTCGGAAAAGATAAAAAGAATTTTTACGTACGTATTTGCTGTGATATTTGATGTTGGCAATATAATTCGATATACACACAGCATATACGCAGAATCACACATGTGATCATTACGGTTGTCGGGTCTTGCTTGATTGAGTGACAGAACATGATTCGAATCAGACTTGTTTTCTCATCTAGTATATAGCACTTCTCGGGGATTTCATCTTAAAACGAACAATACTATAGACGATCGATTTGACGACAAAATACTGAAGACATTAACGATTAAGTATTCTTCCAACTGAGCTGAAAAGGTGAATGTGGTTTCATCAAATCTCTGATGTTTATTAGTTCAGAACTAAACACGCAATGAAACGTAAACGGTAATCTTTTTCATCCCTTTTACATCCGAAGATTATGGTGGTGAAAAAATTCATTACGAAATTAAGAAATACTGGATTAAAAATGAAATCGATGAATATTTTTGTATGATTTGCAGCATATTTTCCGTTTGGACTATGGTTTCGCGGTAATCCAGATAATGTCGTATTTGACGATTGATTTGATTAGTTCGTATCGATCTCCGGTAGTGAATAACTGTGACGTCAGAGCAAGCGCAGTTAACGCTCAGCTAACCGCGTTGTTTCCATAAGACTTTCAGAGACCACCAGAAGTAAAGCACCAGCACCGATCACCAACGCAAACCGTGTTTTTCGATGATGGGATTGTTTTTCTTATTTCAACTACAACAGGTTGTATCTGCTGTATACAACAGACGGGCTGGATAGAACGCGGTTTATCGTACTGAGAATCGATCGTAAAAAACTCGAGGATTTTGGAAATGCGGATATCTAACGTAGTTTATAGTTAATCAATAGACATTTAAACTACTGTGGAAATTTTGCGAATTTTCTTTCGACCGTTCATTCGAAATTTGGTAGAATTTTCTGTGGACGCGCTGATGTGAATAGACCGAGAGCCAATCAGGATTGAGAGAGCGATATATCAGCGGTACTTGATTAAAACATCGCGTGACAAGTCGGGGTGAACGTGTTTACCAGTCAGCAAACTAACTTCGCACAACTGTTGCGTCTTGTATGAAAAAAAAATCTTTTTGATAACGAGCTAAGAATATCCGTTTGTAACGTAATTTCATAGAATAGGAGTACTTCGATCATTTAGACAACAGATTGCTGATACTTGTTGTAGATTCCAATATGGTGCGATAAACCGCATCAGCGTTGTTTTACTTTCTGGAGTTTTTCAGTGGTATTTTCTCTTTGACCAGTGACAGTTCTAGTTAACTCGAACATCTGGTTTTGTGAATGTATTCGTCTCCAAACGAGGACCTAGGACAGAAACCTGGTAAACGTCGTATAAACGACTCTATGGATTTGTTCCGATCAGACTGAAAATGAACTGCACAAACGTAAAGTAAGTTCTTTTCAATGTGAATTTAGTAGGATCTATATTTTTATCATTTAGTAAAAGACTGCGTATTAGTAACGATATTGTATAAGCAGCTGATAGAATGATATTTTTCATTTATTGATTTAATACAAATGAAAAAATACTCTCTAATGGAAAATACGCTCACAGTTATCGGGCTTTAGTTAAGTTTCATTTGGTGGTCGCTTTTCTTCTATACTTGTCATTATGCTGTAGTCGTGACAACGAGAAAAATTAATTCTACGCGCCGAACATTTTAAGAAATATGAGACGAATCTGAAAACAGCTCTGAAAATAGAAATAAGTTGGTCGCAACTTCACAGGAATCCAGTGAATAATTTATACGTTAACTCTTACAAAACTTCAACATCTCATGTCTCCAGACAATAGAATTACAGTAAAACATACAATTTTGAATTTTATCTTACTTTCATTTTAAACAAAAGCCGATGAAATATTCAATAGAAAATTGATAGGTTTCAGTGTGATTTTTACACCACTCTATTTGTGCTTTCGTAGATTCTCCAAAGAAGTCGTTAGAGTCGGATTCAGTCCGATCAGTGTAAAATGTGTATAAATTCAAGATCTGAAGTTCCAAATGTATAAACAAGACCGCCTTAGAATTTCAGATCGAGGGCTATATCTAAACGTGATGGTCTTCAATCGTATGACTAATGTTCAATCGCTAGATTAGCCAATAGAATTGATTTGGTATCGGACCGGTCTTAAATCTAACCCATAACGGTGCAACTGGCTGTATGTACACAGATTTCGCGTCACGTAGATCAGAAATCTGCTAAACTAATCTACGAATGATTATCTTTTCGATGAAACTGTACGTGAACACATCTCATTAATAATAGTATTTGTGGAAGACGACGTAAAGACATAAATAACATTATCAAACAAGTTCAGTATTTGGATCCGGTAATGTCTTTCCTACAATGAACAAATAGGTAAATAAGCTAATGTTTTGTAAATAATTGTTTCGTATGGCAGCATTAAATAAACGATTCCTATGATATCCCATAGCTCCTCCAACAGCTCTAGCTCCTACATCATCCAATCCAACCTAGGCCCGATCCAAGTTTAGCTTATTTAGATTACAAACCAGATGCAAGATGCATTCATTGAAAAATAGTAGAGAATATTTTTGTTACGGAGAAATTTTATGATTGCCGTCGTTTCTAAGATTGTGTCCGCGTGATGTTGATACTGTCCATCGGTAGAATTAACACGATCTCATCATTGCCTTAATAATCGTTGTAGTCTTACAATCGTCCTCAAAATCGAAATAGAAATAGATAGAGAAATAAGATTTCTGTATCAATTAGCGCAGTCGATTTACACGATTTCATGCAACTAGTTTCCAATCAGTAGGAATTAGATGAAAATGTACACGCGGCGAGGAGAGTGAAGAAATTCCATCAGTTTAACAACACTCGCCGCACATGGTGAAACACGGGCCTTTGATCGTTATTTCAAGCTACAACCAAGCTGCAACTTTCGCGATGGTGGCTTTGAATTAAACCATTAACATCGGGTTCACGTTTTAAAATTTTTCTGTCGTGCGATGTTGAACTTAATTCGATCTTAAAGAAGTATTGAAGTCACGTGACCTACTGCGTCGAACTTCCCCTTTCTCCATCTTGATGGAGTCTCAAAGATTAGACGCTTACGTGTGCACTCCACAGGTTTTGGAATTTTGTTCAATATACTAAATATGGCCTTGAGGGAAATCGCTTATTCCTGATGAGGCTCCAGTGTCACTTAATGGTTTCGATCATTTAATGGATTTTTCCCGCTCTCAGCCGAGAACCATAAGGCTTAAGATACATAGTTTCTCATTTCTGCTTAGCTTAAAAGTAGACCCGGCCGGCCGCCTATCTGTCCTGTATATAACTTTTTTTCAATAATTCACGATCAAGCTAACCATAACAGACCCGGCATCTATAGAAGTTAACCGATTTCATCGCGGTTTACAGAATGATTATTCGGCCGATTAGGAGAAACAAGGCATAATTTTTTTGCCTTACTTAAAAATAATGTTGATATACTAACGTTGTATATTTTAACGTGAATTATTTGTCAATACATTATTAGCAATCATCAAAGAAACGAAATGTATATTATTTGCTAAATGAATTGAAGTTGAGGCTTGAGAACGTGGTTTAAGGATGACTGTGATACTTGCTTTGATCGAGTTTTATGTAATTAGTTCGCTGAATGCAGAGTAAGGATGAATAAACGATACGATGTCACTTCAGCTGTTGCTAAACGCCCGCGGTTCCGATAGAGAAAATGTAATGAAATGAAAGAAAACGCTTTTTTCTGAACTGCTCCGGGCGATCGCCTAATTCCGCGTGTTTTTATAGATGTCTTGAATATTTACGCAACGCTGTAAGTCTGAAACGATTGTCCCCTCTGTAGCCCTCGAGCTGCTGCTATAGTTCTCGGTTTGATTCTAGGGGTTAAAAATCAGTCCTAAAGTCAAATCATAACTCATAACTGTGCGAACTGGGTCGTGAATATTGAACGGACGAATTATCGCATATTAATTTTCATACATCGCAATGGCATCGTTTAATCAATCTTCCTCGACGAAAAGAAGCAGCTGCCCGTTATTTATATTGCTTTTGTGTTTTGCTACGATTTCACTTCAAAGACTGTCTAATATCTTGTGATGCCTACGCACTCTCATGAGTTAATTATTGGGTTTGAGATATTTTGAAGCGAACTGTGTACAATTAACTATTCTCGTCACTGTGGATCAAAGGCCAGCATTTTGTTCCCATCTCTGGAGATCGCACTGATTTTACCCAGACTACATAATATTATTGTCACATTTTCATCCATGTTTCATAAGTCTCTGTTTGTTTAGACGTCGCTATGGTTACATTAATACTAATCAACGTGATTTTATGAAATCTAACAAATAATTTTGTTAAATATTTCAGTCGGTCTCCGTGTTGCAGAGCTGAAAAGAAGTCGTCTGGTGGTCTGAACACACTTGTCGAGATGGATTCGTTTTCTTCACTGAGCTATGGCGACCGAATGGTATGTATCTTTCCTATTTTCAAAATTGCTTTTGATTGAAAAGTGAAGATCTATCATGAAATGTACCTATAGTTTGTCCGATTAATTGTTTAATATTACGACGATTCAGTTTTGTACCCATAATTTCCTCCCTTGAACTACGAAAATATAGCATTGAACATAGGATACTATCCGTTTAGAAACGGATATTTCCGTCAAAAATAAGATTTTTCTGCAGCAGTATCGCTAAATTGTCGATCATGTGTTTGCAAAAAACGGAAACTTCCGTAACTATTTTTACAGTGCTATATATCATTTATCGTCTCGTTTCGTTTTGTAAGGTTATTTTTTTTAAAACAATTTATAGCGGTAAAAATTGGACACTCAAAGCACTTATTCATTTGACGTTTACCGCGATATTTGATTACAGTAAAACCAATATACGGTTTATATTACATAACTTTGTGCATCAACTGTAAATGGAGCTCATGGCTAATCGATCCTATTGTAAAACCTATAATGGACTGAGTTGAGGCCTGAAATATATGTGATGTTAACGGCATTAATCCTGTACGGGACTGAACAAAATTTCAAGATAGTTCTTCTAATACGAAGTATGAAAGATTGTAACTGATGCTGAATTATCGTCCCGGGGGACGATGTATAACTAACCCAACAGTGCATGACCAATTCTTTATCGCAATGGATGCGATTTCTAGTGTATCGACCTATGACTTGAGGGGAACGAATTGATTCGAGATTATTTATAATCAACTTGTTGCGTGGGCTTTATTGAAAAACCAGTGCATTATTCGATATTATGTGTGGTTCTTGTGTTGCCTCATAGATTTGTCAGCACCATGTGGAAAATGTGGAAAACAATAAGAGTTCTCACTAAAACGGAAATTCGCTAATCCGCGAATAACTGAATTTCGCTACTTCTTAGTCATTAGTACTTTATATAACTTACATTAATTATGTTCGTTAGAATTAGAGCAGCTGAATTACTCTAGAATTTGTCGGATTCGAACGAATACTTGTGCGCGAGGCGGCGGGTAATCATTAGCTTCATCAATCCACTCCAATTTAACACCGGGTCGAATCAAAATATGTAAATAATGCACACGTGTAGGCGATAAGAGTCGGCGGTGAAAATAGCTACAACTGTCCATCTGAACGCCGACAAATTCAACAAACATAACGTACTAATTAACGATTAGCATGGTAATCTATCAATGATGAATCAATAAACTACGTATACCAGCTATCGACAGGCTTGAATACACGATAGCCACGGTAGCAACGCAATTCTTCTATCCGAATCGTGTCTTCGCTACACGAAACGGCGCCCGAAGCTGTCGACCTGAAAAGGAGAAGAAATGAAAAATGATAATTTCTGTAGTTTCCTCAAATCCATGGCCTTTCTTAATTACGGGTAAAGAAAATAAAAAATGATGGGTAAAGAAAATAAAAAATAAAAAGATTCATAATAGGCTTTTTATAATGGAAGGAAACAGGTAAAAATAATATACATTTTAGGTTTTCTTGAATCCATTAGATTTGAGAAAACTAATATATGTTATTCCTTATTATATCTTGAGGAAACACTGTGTTAATAAACGGTTAAATCCCTCGAAAAAAGAGCCCGAAAGCTTTCATTGTCAAAATATTAGCTCGAGGAAACATTTCAGATTCGACTCGTTTTGTGGGATTTAAGCGTATTTTTCTGGAATCTGAATGAGATCTTTAAACAAAATCTAATCGGACTGATGATCGCATTCCGTTCTAAATCTCTTCGTATATATATGTCTTATCTAGTAGCTTATACTGCGAAGTATTTTGCTTTTTCTGATAATAATATGGCGGCCTGTCGTGACAGATCAATTACAGCCGCCGCCGTCGCTAACTATTGAACCGCATTAAAGAATGATTTCTCAAGAGAATTCACCCATACGGGAAACCTCTACAATTTACAACGGTAAAGATATGGTTTCACAATATCGTCGTATTTAAGGTAAAACAATCATTTCATTTTTCACGGTTCTCTAAAGATCACTGTCACAGTTGATGGGCGCGTTCTGTAACGTCGCAAAACCTTAGACTATTAGAAAAACCATAATGGGTTAAGATTGAACAGCGTCTTCAAATGCCAACAAAGATTTTACATTTACCCGCAGTTGTTTTCTGAACAAACCGATAAATCCGCACCTTGAACGCTGTGCAAACTTCCATTTATTAAAACGGCCGCGTTCAGTGGCTTACAGTCTTTCCTCGTCTCCTGACATGTTTTCTCAGAAACGCATTCTCCGCTAACGACAATATCAATCCATACTTCATTTTATATCCCTGAAAATCCGCATCATCAACGATCACTAATTCACTGACAGTTATAACCATTTTCAGACTTCAGTGCCCAGTTGCGCAGTCGTGACATAAGCTACTAAGTGGTCGTCAATCATAAGACAAGTTTCAAAGTTGTTGGATAGACTTAAAAAACTTAGTCGGTCATAGACTTGCTTTAAAATCTGAGCCATGACTGGCCCTTGGATCTAATAAACGAAGTGCCTCCTGACGTCCTCACCGGTTACATGTCTACTTTTCAGGTTCATATTTCTTCGCCGTATATGAGTAGGCTAATTTTGATATCACCCCAAAGACTTTGCTGTTAATTCGAAATCAAGCCGCCTGTTTCGCTCTCGGCAGGTGTGGTGGGTTTGTAAGGGACACTCGATCAAAATAGATAAAAATCAAACGAAAATTACCAACCAAATGAATAACAGGGACAATCCCTATTCTAAAATCAAAAGACTAGAGGTCATCCGAGTCAACTGTTTCTACAATATAATTCCCCCATGATCAGCCTCATTAAAAAGAATTTGTTTGCGATATCAGATGCACTCAGTCATTTATCTGAGATCATCGGTCATTTCAACCACTGGTCCGGGGGAGTAGTAGAAATTTAGGTAAATGAATACAATTGAATAATCAAAATAATTGATGTTGATAAAACTTATTCTCACAAAGAAAAACAAACATTACGGAGTCAGATTTCAGCGCAATGTGATAGTCGTTGGGTAGACAAGTTTCCATGGAAACCACTAGATGTCGGTTGTGTAGAGCGGATCATCATCGGAAAAACTGAATTATTCAATAGTAATTATTTGAAAAAATATTTTTCGTCCTTTAATTATTGCTGTTGATTATATCCATAACAACACATAAGATAGAATCAGAATCTGGTATTTTTTTCATAAACCCATGAATAGTTTTTACAGACTTAATTGACATCGACGCCGTCGACGAGTTATTCTTCCAAGTGTTGTGGCGCGTTCCTCCCAAATGTCCCATTGCTTATTCATAAACATCCATTGAAGGCCGATGTCAATAGCGTGTAACTGCATTAATTGCATTGTTATCAAGAGCGTTTCGAGTGCCTGCGCTTCGGAGAATTCACGTATATTTGTAAAAGGCCTTGGTTATGATATTTCTGAAAATATTCAAATTCAAAATGTTTCCAATAAAACAGGGACCGTTTTATTACACGCGAGGATTGTATTTAAGAGCCTATACACGACGATATGAAGTACCCGTTACGCGGAAACGATTCGGCTCCTGAATTTGAATGAATGGCACTCCTTAACGAGTTCAAGCTCATTTAATTTTACTGAAGAAGATAAAGAATTGAATTTTTCAACTAGCAACTAGATAAGTTACAGCGGAACCTAGTTACAGTGAACTATAAAGGACCAGTTCGTTGTAACCGATAGTTCGTTATATCCCGTATGGGATTGATTGAATTTTCTTGCTTGGGATGAAATTATATATTTATTTAATCCGATGAATCGTTTTATCCGAGTTCGTTGTAACGAGGTTCCACTATATATATGTGATATAATCTATTAGATAGGTGGGGCAATTAGGTAGATTATTAAGGCGTGTTTCTTATTACCTTCAAAGGGCGAGTGGCGTTCCAATTAATTTCCTAATTCAAATCCTGGAACACGTGAAATTGGCATTTGCGCGCGGAGCGACCGTCTAGAACAGCGTTCCGTAATTACAAACTCATCAGCTATAGCCATAGACCTCATATTGTGTTAGTGACTCACGATGTGTTAACGGGGTTCGAACTCAAAGGGTTCACGAAAAATTAGAGTTCCGCTACTTCTGGAGTCCCAAAATATTCGATCCCCTTGTCTCTATTTTCCACACAGAAAATTCTGGCTACACCGCTGTTAGTATTCCATCCCTGTGATCATTCCGGTCGAAGGGCACATTTTTTCAACGATCTTTGAAGATATCTCCGACAGACCGCGCAGTCAGACAGCGTTATTTCCGTCAAGCGCTAGTTGATATTTGTACAAAGCAACCGGTGACGTCCATTTTGACTGACAATAATAATGATGCGTGTAATGAATACACGTGACACCAGTCTTTATAAGTACACGTGAACCCTTTTTGTTTTTAAGTATTCATTGCTACGAATGCTTGACCGACCGACTGCTGTAAGAATGTATTCTCTCTATTCTCTGAGTGGCTTAATTCTTATTCAGTGAGTTCACGCTCGCTGATATAATCATAGTTACGGATATTACCGGGTGTAGGCAATATTCCCAAGCGGCTAATCATAATTCATACAGTGTCTATTCATGCCGGAAGCTATGGTACGATTTACTGTCGACTCGTCACGGTTATTTGTAACAATAAATTGTTGTCACACATTTCCGGTTAACAATACTGACCGGAATATATCAGCGTCAATTGTTCGGTTTTTATCGCTGGCCCCGCGTATAGCGACGTTAGAATATTCACTTCTTAAACTGTTCTTCTGTGTCGTATTTTCGGAGTTCACCGATTTAATGCGACTGTCACATTTTGATGGCAAAAAATCTAAACCACCCCGATGAATAAAACAAATCAAAATAACATGCACATTTTCGTCTCGGAGCGAAATGGCTTTCTGATGGCTTGCATAATATCCACGCCTGTCAACGACTAGAATAACAAAAACGTTGCTACTATAGTGACTGGTCCGCGCCAAGTACAAAAGAAAATTCCGACGCAATATTCCATGCAAAGAAAAAAAATAATATCGTTTCGTATTTGCTCCCATTTTTGCTTAGAAAAAGAAATCACCGCGCAAAAACGTGTGATTGATTCGATCAGGGATATGGATTCCAGGTTTTGTTCACCGCTGATCGTTTCCGTATAGGTTAGGCAATGTCACAGCTTCACCTCGCGCGATCATAATTGACTGATGACTGGGTTCGGCTATCTTAATGTTTTATCGTGAAAAAATTCAGCCGAATACTTGTTAACCTCCACTGGAAGGTATAGCACCCGGGTTATTCTATTAGTACAGATTGCTAATTATGAGAAGCTGTCACTGCTGGGAGGATTCGATCACACCATCCAATCAGCAGCCAATCAATCAAAGCTCAAATACGTGCAAACCGTGCGTCGAATCTTGAAAGGAAGGTGAATAAAAAAAAGTTATTGAATTATATCCTCGTATTCGGTTGTTAGGATGTGAAGTTAAGCCTCGGTCCTGAAAATTGAATTGAATATTTCTTACACGAGACTGATTTTAACTTCCAGGAAACGTTTGTGTCGAATTAAAGACATCTGAAATCAGTTAGGACTCGATCTCGTTTTTCTCATTCACATACATTCGATTCGATATAGACGACGGAAACACGTGGTGCATTTTTCAAAAGCTTTTCACAAATATCATTATTAGTTGATATCGTGCTGAATGTTTCTGGTTACTCTCGTTTAAATGATACTTATCCCGACGGTTGAGTCGTTCAAGCTCTGCAACTTCGAGCTCCGCAGACATAACGCAAGACCAATAATAAGGATGCTTAAATGCGAATTGCCTGGTTCGCCATCTCAGAAAGTTCGTTCGTGTCGATGAGGATTTGTGTGAATAATTGATGGATGATGAGATTTCTACATATATCTAAACCTCATGACAACAGCTACGGAAACTTTATAGCGTGACTACTCATAGGCATTGCCACAAATGATTGTCGTAATTTTCTTCTGCCCACTGAAAGTGAAAATGTAGAAGATCAAACACGCCAAGTGTGACGACGGTATTTTGTCTTCGAAAAGTGACGACTGTCCGTCACGAAGGTCTATTCAAATGACATACGCCATCATTAACTTCAACCCTCCCCCTTCAAATTTACCTACCTATCTTCATTCTCAGCTATACGAATCCCAAAGTTTCTTTTCTACTGGGACTATTCGATCACTTTCAAACTGTCCGTTTTGTAGGTTATCCGTGTCGCAAACGACGGAATGTTTTAACTTTCAACCGCAGAAATATATGTCATTTTTCTAAGGAAATTTATCATTTCGCAGTGACTATGAATTAGACAGACAGTATCGTTCTAAAGATAATAGCACGCTAGCTGCCCATACCCACTAGTCTCACCAGTGATGGATTGTCTTCTACCCAAAAAATGTAGATTGACAATTCATCAATTCCCAATTGGGGCGCCATTTTCTCAATTGGAAGAAAGTCTTTTTCAGTAACTCATGCAGGAAAACTGAATAGCAAATTGCAGCTGGCGTGAATGGACTATAAGAGCGCGTGTCGACGCATTGAAATACACGTCTTCGTAAATCGACTGAATTGATTAGGAGCATGAACTTTTTGGAGAATAGATAGCTGTATCACACTCGTTTAGCTTGGAGACAAACGAAGACATCACTCACGTTTATTCTATTGATTTCAATGACTGGATCCCTGTTCGTACCTCCGGTCCAGGTTCGTACCTCCGGATCCCTGTTAGTACCTCCGGATCCCTGTTAGTACCTCCGGATCCCTGTTAGTACCTCCGGATCCCTGTTAGTACCTCCGGATCCCTGTTCGTACCTCCGGATCCCTGTTAGTACCTCCGGATCCCTGTTAGTACCTCCGGATCCCTGTTAGTACCTCCGGATCCCTGTTCGTACCTCCGGATCCCTGTTAGTACCTCCGGATCCCTGTTAGTACCTCCGGATCCCTGTTCGTACCTCCGGATCCCTGTCCGTTACCTCCGGATCCCTGTTAGTACCTCCGGATCCCTGTTCGTACCTCCGGATCCCTGTTCGTACCTCCGGATCCCTGTTAGTACCTCCGGATCCCTGTTCGTACCTCCGGATCCCTGTTAGTACCTCCGGATCCCTGTTAGTACCTCCGGATCCCTGTTCGTACCTCCGGATCCCTGTCCGTTACCTCCGGATCCCTGTTAGTACCTCCTGATCCCTGTTAGTACCTCCGGATCCCTGTTAGTACCTCCGGATCCCTGTTAGTACCTCAATTCTATTTTTTTTGTGCTTTATTTTCGTCATCAACGCTGAAATAATCGTCATGATCCACTTTATTTTCGACACCCACGTCAGATTTCGATAAACTAACATCCCACGATTTCCGTTCTTAATTTAAAAAAAAAAACAAATTTAATCCTCAGCATCTGTGAGTAGAAAGAGTTTTCAGCACTGCTTTCGATGATATGTTATGCACGAAGGAGTCTTTCTTTGCCTCTCAGCCAATCACGAGCGAGTTCTCGCTCGGTAGCTGTGAAATCAACGCATTTCTCTGTCCTCCGCCGTTTCAGTCGTGCGACGGCGGATTCTAGCATCATTTAAAACCTTTTATTCCTGTGCGACATCATCAATTTCAGGAGCGAATTAAACTGCGTTCTGCGTGAAATTTCAAGGTAAGGCGACATTTCCAAATTACTGCTCATTTAAATCAAGCGCGTCGGTAGTGGTTGTAAAAGTTCATGAATGTACGAAAAGAGACTTTTACTATCACGCTTTAACATTTTGATTTCATTTTTGTTTTTTATCTGAATCGTTTTTGAGAGTAGGCGTGTTGTGCGTGATTTATGATATTTTTCAAAAACATATTCGCTTTTTGATATTACACCGTTATGAATTTCCATCCATACCTACGTGAATCGGGTTTTACTGACAGGTTAAAGTGACAAGTCGTAAAGGAAATTTTGAAAATGGCTCATAGAATTGAGTCGAAACGTTTGATCCTCTTTTTTGCATTTTCTTGTGGGTTTTTTACTTTATTTTAAGTGATATATTCTTTGAAACTAAACCCGAGTCAACACACACGACTACATTCGGTTTATTGCACTTCGCTGTAACGGAGCACCGATTGCACTGGATGTTTGTTCGTTGCCTTATTCGATCAGTTTACGGCGCGGTTCCGCGTTAGGAATTCCTCAATTACGATTCAATCACACTGACTCTAATTGCACCTGTGTGTGCCGTGTGTGCCGTGTGTGCTGTGTAGGTATATAGATGGGCTATCGACGTAAACCTTTCCTGTAACGTTTCCTTTTCCGTTTAAAAACAACGAGAGAATTGATTTTTCCTGATTATTTGAATTAGCTACTTGTTTATACCGGTCAATGTCCGTTTATAGGAAATATCATAAAGCTATTATTTTTTCCCGCGATATCTCAACCGAGTAAAGCTATCGTTACGCTCAGTGCACAAAGGTCACCGTTATCGACGGTGACATTTTGTTTTTGCAGGTAGCGAACGAAATCTCTAATCATCCAATATGTATATTTACCACGTCCGGCCGCACCCAAGTCCAACGCACACGACACAGGGAAACACGGAATCAAACATCTCGAAAATATTTTTCGGGAAACATTGTTTCCAGAAACCGTGTTTCTCGTTCCTCGTTAACGCACACGATGCAGGGAAACGCTCGGAAACATGTTTTCGTCTCCTGTTTCCTCGTTTCCCTGCGTCGTTTGCGTCAGGCTTTACTAAAACTCGCTGTACCATGACGTAGCTGATGAAATCGTTAAGAAAAGTCTCTAATGCATAGCTGCTATTTTCGTAATCCTTTTCATCGCTCATTGACGAGAATTTTAAAACCATTGATAAATGAATCATGAATAACTTAATTTAAGCCATGTATAAGATTGGAAATTCATGCTCATGGGTCGATTAATATAGAACGATTATTTCAGCAATCCTAGTAAAACTGATATATTGAAACTTAATGGAAAATATGTAAACGCAGTTTCTATCTTAGAATTGACATTTTCGGTTTCTCTGCGCTCTGTCTTCCTTTCAATCATATATTTCAGTGCAGCTATTATTGCAATTACATGTATAAGCGATAATTGTGATAACAACCTCTTCTGTTGGCTGTGTCAGGTATAATTTGTGGTGTTGCGGTGAAATGTCCAAATGAAAGTCATGTATAAGTTCAGTTCAGTCACATTGACTATTCCGGAAGGACACACTCGATGATATGAATAATCATTGATACACTGACTATGGTTTTTAAAACCCGATTGAATCGTCTGCTGCGTGTTTTTCCTTTTTTGGTGACACAGTTCATTTGACAAGTACAGGATAGAACCCCGACTAAAGATAGTAATGACTGGTTTTCCTAAGCCTAAGGTCAAATCCGCCCCGATCGTCTGCGATGTCGCCGATTCGACAAAGACTCGTTTGTTGGATCCCAGCTACGCTCAGGTCACCTGAGATCCACGATCCAGAACCGAATACTGATGTATACATTGCTGTTCATTGACTACGAGCTTGCGACCAATCGTAAGAACACTCAGGACACATCACATTCAATCCGTTTGTCGCAAGAAATAGAACATTTCCGATTCTCTTATCACTGTCTGCGATCAGTTTTAACGATCTGAAGTACACTCAAATCTGCGAATGACTGTCGATTCCTCACGTTCCGACGATCGAGTCGGATCTTATGCGACTTGAGTCGTTATGAATATAACGGTAACCATAAAAGTGACTTTTCTCCTACGATAATCGTCTTAGATTTAATTCAATATTCAGTTTATTGCTCCAACGAAGTATATGTAATGGGCACAGATATTACAGTATATTTTATTACAATTAAACGAGAGACGCCGAGTAGAAAGCAATTAACCGAAGACTAAGAAAATTTATTGAGAGGCAGGTATATCTACTGATGCTTTTGCGCGCTGGAAAAATTAATTACTTCGTTAATTCTGATTGTCATTGAAACTGGCAGGTCGTATGTCGATTGTCGAATAATTGGAAGACTTTTAGATTCCTCGTTAAAAGATACCTCTTTATTATCGTTTTATCATCTTTTCCGAATCATTAGAAATATATCAATTAGATAATTCATTCCGTGGCCAACTTCGTAAAAACATATGTATACATATATTTTGGATATTTACTTGAGCCTTGATATCATATGACGATTGCATGTACGCCATCATGTTGTAATCTACGATAATAGATTTCTTTTTCGACGAACGATCAAACTTGCCGTCAACATCGACTTTCGGCAAGACCAGAAAAAACTATTTGACGTGCACGGAATTGTTCAATAGCAATAATACAAATCTGTCTGACTCCTTTCATTAAGATTAGATTAATCTCAGTTCCCCTTCAAAAAGTGACAGAAAATACACTGTCTCATTTCCCGGATTTAACACCTTTGCGCAACGCTTAAAATAACATCTAAAAACGGATTTTCTTCTGAATTATGCATTTCCACACTCAAAGATAATCGCATTATTATCATGATGGATTGCAATTTTTCTTGTTTGTTTTTATGATCTCATTTCTTTTAATACCCCAATGAATCTATAAGAGGGTTATAGAGAATTCAATATACCTCGAGTATCAGCTTTTATAAGAAACACATTGCAAATTTACTAAAGAAATAATCGAATAGAATTTTTGTATATTCATTCAATACCAGAAAAGTGATAATCGCTATATATAGAAACAGATTCACTTACTAACAGTTTTATTTTTTGAATTTTAATATGATATATCGATGACGTCAATCAGGTATGAAAATGTCAGCGGAACCGTCATATTTGATAAAAATCTCCTTACATTCGTCTCTCCGCGAATATCAACTACGCAATATCAGTAATCTGTGCAAATCCGATTCATTATTGAATCCACGTTTGAGAAGAAGGTGGAAACATCAAAAGTCAGACAAAGATATTTTTCTCGCCGCCATATTTCCACTATACCCACTCAGCCCGAAGGTAAGGCGTCTTTATGTCTAAGCTAGTCGTGGTATGGTCGGTATTTCCCGTTTTCATTTTCTCTGAATCAAGACTATTTGTTTTGTTCGATTTGTTTGTATTAAGTCGAACGAATGATGTTGGTAATTTTCAAATACAAGACAAGAAATTGTATGAATATCTTTGCAGCAAAATTCGCCATTTGATACCAATATGTGTAACGAATGTCCGATCTGTGTCACCTTTCGTGACAACGGTCCATTAGATAATCTGCTCGCCTTGTCCTGGGCAATAAATTACCATAAGAGACTGTAACTAGGATACGCTGTGGTTTTTGTAAGTATTTGCGAGAGTAATTACTAGTCTTACTGCGGGACCGCGTGATGGATTGATTTGTTTAATGAACGGCTCCGATAGGCGCATATAGACCATACAATGCGACATAAAACTTGATTACCAAACGACACACATGGCCGTTAAACCATCCTAAACACTCGTATAAATTAACATCTAGATTCTACAGCAAACATGGCTCCATCAGATGGGATCAAGTTACACGATAATTCGATTTTTCCCTTTTCGTCTATTCTATAATTTGTACCTAAATGCAATTGAATGTGTTATCAGATAAATGTTCGTAATTCAAAAATACCCAACATATCATAGAGTAGAATAAGTCGCCCATTTTACCAGATGGATTAGCGAAAACTACAGTTAACTATTAACTACTATCAGTCTGATTCGACACCATTTTATCACGGCTACTCTGCAACTCGTAATTGTTTGTAATATTTGAAATTTGCGATAGTTTTATGAGTATATCAGTACTGGGTTTCTGCGATGAAGTAACGAAGCAATGAAACTGATCGGCGCGTATGATATACCTGGGTATTTTTCTTACACGCAATGCTGTATAGACTTTTCTCCTTATTACTCAGTAAAAGTTGTCCGCCCACAGCCAGGAAGATATCATTGATCGAAAGGAATATACCATGCTTTTCTCCCTTTTCGAGTTATAACACATTTAAATGAAGTTGTGGAATGAACCCATGCAGAAAATTGACAGACATCTTAAACCGTAGCGTACAGTTAACCACGATCTACCGACAAAAGCCACTGGTATTTTTTGCACGAATCGTGAACAAAACGACGCAACTGTCACTACGTATAAAGATAATTGACAGTAACTACCCGCTATTCGCTAAATTCCGGTCTTCTATTTGGCTTATTACGGTCCACATAGCCGCCTACAGCCGTCGGCGAAGACACAAAAATTCCGCTTTTTCACAGTTCAGAGGTCAAGGTTACTCATAAACGGTTTGCTATTCCTTCCCGACTGAGTGCTGAGGGACTTTCTTATTTCAGTTCTTCTCTGCTCGAAAAACTGAAGGTTTCAAGTCGAGTTTCCTTTATCGATTCGAATATCTTATATAACGAGACCCAGTACGAAAAAAGGTATGTTGAGTCGAAAATTCAAGCACGATCACAGATCTAGGTCTTCTACACCACTTGTCATTTAGTGCTTTCTAGCATATATAGAAACTGTACGCGTAGAAGCGTCGATTTTCTGCTTTATAAATGGAATGAACGTCGAGTGTCTCCATCGCTTAATACATCGCGAAACGTAAGTATATGAAACTAGATATACATTTCAGTGAATTCGTGAATCATCGGAATCGTAATGTTATTCGAGGTGTTTACGTTCACCGAATAAGAAAACACTATTTTTTGTTACCTCTCGCAATTGACAGCTTGCAACTCCAACTTTCACTGAGCGTGGTGCGGACTCGTGTTTCTTCAATCCACTGTAGATGATCACATTAGACGCGTTATCAAATTCCATTGTATGAGAGAAAAATTCTACGAAAGTCCATGGGCAACTTTTCAGATATAAACAGCCTTTGCGCAGTCAAAATGTCAAGGATCGTTTGAATATAAGAACGTATCATATTCTTGCCAATTTGTCTAAATAAGGGAATAAGGCTGACTCAGTTGGAAGGTTGTGTTTATAGAGTGTAGGTGTAAATGTTACATTTAAGCCGTGATTTAGTAACAACATGTTGAATCATACTTCACGCATAAACGTCTTTATTTGTGTTCGCGAAGGAATCCATACTGAGCACTTCGAGGTGGAATGACAAACAATTCTCTTAAATTCCCTGAACGAAACTTCCTGTCAATAACAGCATCTGAATTCGATAAACGAATATGCAATATCATGAAGTTTTATTTTTGACGGTAAGCCATTGCTTGATGTATGTTTTTATGAAAGCGTGAATATTACATTTCCAGGTCAATAAACATGTTTCAGTGACGCCGGCTCATAGCTGCTGCCTGTAGCGACCTTCTCATCTTTTCTTTTTACAAGTTTTAAGCGCAAGAAACTTTCTGTCACTGAGGTTCAATAAACGTGTAAAGTTCCTCGAGCTTTACTAACGACGGGGTTACCTTTGATCAGTGATCATCGTTATGAACTTACTTCAAGTGCTACACTTCGACATTCGCTGACCTTTTTTGTGGTATATTATTTTTGATATCGTTTACGAGTTTTCTCCCAATTTTATATCATTTCAGATAATTTCCGCCAATTCAAGATGGCGGAGGAATGGTATCAGATTTTGACCGTAGTATCGTCGTTTCTCGCTAGTTCCCGCCCGCAGACGACCACGGAAAATGGCCTACAAGGTATTGCTCAACGAAAGCTTTCTAGACGAAGCCGCGGTCAACGTTCATAAAACTGCTAGAAATATAAACGTGATAACAGAAATCGTCGATAGATATTCCGAATACTCAGTCGCTATCAAGGACTCGGAGAATATGGATATCCCGCGACCACAAGGCGGTGAACCCGGTGAGATACCCACCGCGCCACCGAAATTCGACAACGTGTCGCTTGTGAAAACTGTCGTTCTCACAATTATGTTCATTCTATCTCTAATCGGTAACTTAGTCACCGTTTATAAAATGACGAGACATCGACAAAGATCGTCAACAATGAACACGTTGATTTTACAATTAGCTATAGCCGATTTGATCGTAACATTATTCTGCATAGCTACAGAGGCTGTCTGGCAAGCGACGATTCAGTGGTTTGCCGGAAATGTGATGTGCAAATTGATCAAGTTTCTAGAAGTATTCGGCTTGTATTTGTCGACATATATCCTAGTAATCATCAGTCTAGACCGGTGTTGCGCTATCTTAGACCCGATGAGTAGGAACCGAGCTCCACGACGCATTAGAATCATGATCATCATTGCTTGGGTGCTCAGCGTCCTGTTCAGTAGTCCACAGGTAGGTAACCAACCCCCAATCCTTCCTAATTTGTTTTGCAGATTCATTAATAACAGCAAATGTAACTGGGTGTTTGTAGGTCAATTGCACGATTTGTTCAACTTTATCCGGCTTGGAAGCAAGCCTTACCTTGAATTCATAAAATTTCACAACCGTCAAATTCACCTTTGCTGATGTTTCAGCTTTGATTAAAGAACACGAAGCGTCAGCAGATGGTAAATTTGTCGGTTGTGATTTTATAACTTTACGAATTCATCGCATCAACCGAATGAACATATTCAAGGAAGCCTGGACTTATTCAAATGTTACAAGAAGCTGATAGAAAACGCATGATCGTTGCAGAATCATTTCATATACCGGAATCATCTTTTAATAATGCATTATCTATGCAATAGTGATAAAAACTGCAACCTTTTTTAATGTAATATTCTTTTTGACGCTGACTGCTTATAACTCTATGTTTAACAACGTGGCAATAGAAGACAAAGTTCTCGTTGATTGTGTAAGCCGGAACCTCTGGTAACTGACTTCCATTTCTTCTTACCGCTTAACCGTTAGATGTATTGCGACATCAAAGAACTGTATACAGCGGAGTTTAGCTCCAATTATGCTTCCCTCGGGAGTGGCGAATAGTATATAGATTTATTCACTTTCCATGAGATAGTTGGTCACTATCGAAGAAGAGCATGCTGTATGTTGAACCTTTCAAAAATTTTTCCTGAAATTAACGCGAAACTAACTAAGTTGATATGAGATGAAGGTCTGTAGTTTTGAAAGGTTTCAGCTTCGATAACACGATGAAAGACGATCTACATTTCGTGTCAACGTTCTTTCAAAATGAACAGATAATGAAGTGGCCTTTAATCTATAGCTTACATCAGATGGTGTTGAAAATCTACAGGAAAAGGTCAAAGATTCTTCGATCAATGTAAAATATAATTAGTGGAAAGAATTTAATTTGCAAGACACGTCATTCATGGTTCTAGTATAAGAATCGTTTATTATGTACTCTCAGCTGCGGTTATGTCGTCAAATCAAACATATGTCACCAAAGAACCATCTCCGCTATTGCCCAGATACGTGTTCGTCTGATCAACCGAGTGCAATGTCGTGTCGATGGAAAAACTGTATCGGGTGAAGTTTACATTGCCATACCATTGAAAGTAGTTTGACATGAGCTACGCCCGTTTTTTATTTACCTGGCGTTCGTCAACTACAACTCAAAAGAACCTGCGCCTGTTTACTGAAGACAAATCCAACGCCGTATGAAGCAATATACAGAAAGAAAGAAATCCTTGGAAAAATCGGGAATCTCGGAAAGGAAATGAGGATCGGCCTTGTATGAGGAAAAAGCAATTAACAGTGTACGAAGGGGATGAAAAACCAGTTCGGCGAGGTTAATTAAAAATGGCTTATCGCTTAACAGATCTAACATAAACAAGTTTATGAACGTACCTATCACCTGCCTGTGTATCAGCAGACAAGTTGCACTAGAGGAGACATTCACGGAGGGGAACAATAATAGTCTTTTATTGTCATCCTTTTCCGTGGCGACACTCAGTTGCGCGACACTGACTTTTACAGGCGTTTCCTTCCCAGAAAATGCCAGACGATCATAGGTTCCTGTGAAAGCCGCGCGCGAGATACTTCTCACATCTAGTCAGCGGAAGCATCTTTTCAAAGAGAAATACTTGATTATCCAAAGCGCCCTGCGCAAAACGGAAACTTTTTATGAAAGATGTTGAGTGGCGCATTGCTCCGACATCAAAGACTAGATTGAAAGAGGGAATGGGGGATGATTATCTATCATTTCTAGGTGTTTTAAACATCTGGATTACGCTCAGTAGTTCAGTATAATCCAACGCGCAATTTCGAGTTAGAAAACCGTGCGACGAAACCGATGATGTTGAATAATAGATGAACGCCTGATAATGAAAATCGGAATTTTCACTGAATTGATGTGAGGCAAATATTTAATCAAACATGCAGATTCACATTACAAGATTTAATGAGGCAACGAGAATTTGATTGATATTTGGATGCATCGCCTAATTTTCAATGCGTATTATTTTCACTTCAGCATCCGTCTCGACTTTTTGCAAGGTATTTTTTTCACCCAGTCCTGGAAGTGGTTGTATCCATCTCCGTCGCTCGACGACCATAGTGCACAAACCACCCAGACACGAGCATTCAAATTTACTTTTGCCAAACTGGTCGGCTTTTTAGCCGTGTTAAATCTGCGATATCTCGGCTAGTAAACAACCGATTTTGATGAATGGGGATAATCTAATCTGACCTCATGACATTTTGCATTTGTTCATAATATCATCGTGGCGATGAAAAATTAGTGATCACTGCAGTAACGTCAGACAATAAGATTCTTGGTTGAAGGTGTTTCATGTTTGAATCGCGAGGCAAATTGCGGCTGAAGTTTACCTCCAAATAATATGACACGCATCTTTATAGATATGTAATTGAATACGTATATAGATATGTTACAGAAGTAATAATTTTAATGAAGGCAGCAAAATGCTTGTAATAACGGGTCACCTTAGCGCGCACCGCTACAATCAAATACACGCTCAAATTCATCCAAAAGAGAAATGAAAAATGAAATCAAAGAAAAAATTCTATATGTTATAATGGTGAAATCCAGAAATTGTGTTATTTTTAGTTTTATATTTAGAAAAAAGTTTATGTTTATAAAGAAGCAAAATATTGCTGTAACGAATCCGTGACCAACGAGTCCGATTGCTACTGTGCATCATTATCGGATCAAAAAGAACTCAAAACTCTTCTTGCAGCGGCTTTCGAGTGGTGCATAGCTAGAGGCTTTTAACCGCGAGGGAAATCATACAAAACACTCAGTCGCCTAATAATTACCCTTTACTTCGTCGTCAGCATGTAAAACACCGACAATCAAGCCCTTGAAATCACTACGGGCCAATTTACGAATTTATACGTGATGTTAACAAGCGAAAACAACCCTATAAAACTTTTTTCTAACATCTACTTTACTCTACCACTAACCGTTTGAATAAGTCCATATGACCCGAACGAAAAGTCAATAACTCCCGAATGGAACGATAAGGTAAAACAGTGAATAAAAATCAGCACCTGACTGGGTGACTGGCTCATGAGAGGCATCAATCAGTGTAATGTGAATTTGGATAATGATTTAATTATGGATTGACTTCGTAAAGTTGCAATATCTCTTTGACTTATCAGTTTCATTTGGCATCTGAAGAAATTTGTCAGCTACAAATTATAGATTAAAGCGGGTGTATCATTGTTAGTATTTAGAGTCCGAGGTTCGATGACGTTTTTAAATCTTGAAATATGGTATTCTTCTCTTATTTGATTTGATTGCGGAATCTGAAATCGAAGTACAGATGTAATTGAATGATCGGTCGAATTTACGGAGGTTTTTTTTTCCAAAATCTAAGTACTCCATTGGAAATTTCAGTCCCGGTTCGTGTTGTAAACAATCTTCAATCAAGCCTGAACCTGCAAACGACTGATTGGGGTTGAAGTTGTATGCATCAACAAAAGTAGGTTTGCTCAACAAACACGTTACACCCGTGAAATGACCAAACGTTATTTATGTGTCATTTGAAATCATAGAACGTTCGTGTGTAGAGGTGAATTATTGAATTATTACTGATGTGATTACGGTGGCCCAGGAGTGTGTGTCGGCCCATTACCGTTTCACCTCTAGGGCAGTTTCTGCATTACACGATGCCCTTGACAAATTGATAATGCAGATATTTTTAACATCAAAGACCAGAAAGTTGCAAGTAATTTTTGTCGTGTCTGATTGCGTTAATGGTTGACTTTCTTTCATCTTTGTGTAGTTGGAAACAACCTACTGCCAAATCCGAGAAACCGACTACTCTGTAGACACTTCATGAATTAAACTCTCAATTGATCATTTTTCTCATATTATCTCTCATTCTGCTAAACTTCACTTTATCTTAACGCTCATGCAGTCTGATATGACACCTGCCTATGTTTAGAGTTATAATTGATTGTGATTTTGCGTATCAAATAAATGCGACGGTCTAAAGTTCCAAGGCTTTAGTAATATGAGCTATTTTTCATTTGATTTCATACCCGATCTAATCAGAATCACCAAACTAATTTCTGAAATGAGACATGCAGTTCGTGCTGTAGGGCTACACACAACTGCTTCGAAACAAAAACGGGTTGATACGCTGAAGGCCAACTACAAAAGGATTTGATTATTCAGAATCATATGCGCTTAAGAGGTTGTTATTTTAGCTTTAAATCCGAAATTAATAATCTTCAAATGCAATCTATGACGGGCAATGAACAAGTCGCGTTGGATCTGTAGAATGATTCATTTTTACAAGGCGATTATCTGTGAACACACTGTTATTAGAATTGATTCATGTCTTTCACAGCAGCAGCCGATATTACATCATCAAGGCTGTACCGTACTGAACGGATATAGACACACGACTTGAAGCGGATTTTGATTAAACTTCAGAAAGTTATTTCATACCCGAGGGATATCGATAATTAAAACTGTGCTGCGTGTTTCGTCGCATGCCATTCCATAATCAGGAATTTAGAATTCGAGCATCGCTGAATCTTTCTTTTGATTTTTTGATTTGTTTTCGTTGTCTTTCGGTCGGAATGATGACCTTGAAAATTTGCATGCGTTTTTTTTTTCCTAATATTTTTCCACATTCAAATGATTCAGTTGCCCGTCCATAGCCTACGACCCCCGGCAGTAAATTCATTTTCATTCGCGAAATCTCAATATTGGTTCTACAGGACGCCTTTAGGAGAAAAACAGTATTTCAAATTGCAACCGATGAGGAATGAAAATGACATTGATTTGATACAACGACCTTTGATGCAGTTGTCTGTGTATAGTTTCGTGACAGCCATTGATTGCTGCGACAAAAACACTTCTATTTCATTTATTGGTGCCATGTTTTATTACAATTAAAGTTGGAGTAAGTACCAATAGAATTTTGCTGCACGTTGTTGAGTATTTGTGGGAAAGGGTTTTTAAAATGTTTGATCTTTTTATCTAAAAAGGGAATTTTTTTACCGGGCACCAAAAAGCTGTTAGTTAAAACGGTATCAACAGTCACCCAGAAATAAAAAGTCTAAGCGAAGCTTCCTCGGATATTTCTAAATATTGGATTCGAAAAAAAAACTGAACGAGATAAAAAGTGATATTTTTCTCTCGTGATATGATAAAATGAATCTATGATAGAATGTTCGAATAAGGGTCCAATTTGTGATCAAGAGTGCATCACTGACGAGATGACCCGATCTCGGGTCGTCTGATAATAGAAAAAATTTATTCATTATCTATGGATAATTGGATGATTCTGTCAATTATCCCTGGATAATGAATACATTGTGTGTATCAAAGTCAGTCCGAGTTTTAGCACTGCAGGAATATAAGATCCAGTGGTGTGATCTTTATGATCACTAAACCTAAGGCACCTTTCCCGGGGATTACCTGTTTATGTACGTTTTCATACAGACATTCTTCATCTACTAGCTCAATATATATTTCTTTTACCTTGATAAATGCCATCGAACGCCCCAAACGGCTTAGGCAGAATTATCTGCATCAATTGACAATGTAACCTTTCTCGCGATTGAGCCGGTAGTTGGCGAAGCCATTTTTCTTACATGTTGCGATGTGATCGAGCGTCACACCCAAATACTGTAAACGGATTTTCTCCGCAAGAAAAACGTGAATTTGACATCGGCATCGATTCCTGAACACAAGATGTGATTTGTTAATTTTCCCGATGAAGCGTGATTTTTTTCTCATATTATTTATGTAAAAATCATCGACAAATCTATCGTTAATTTGCTGCCAGTACCAGGTGCTTTTCTTTCGGCACGAATTGATAACCGTCACGTCCTTAATAACTCTCACAAATCAAACTTGTTCTTCCTAATGTAAACAGAAACTGAAAGAAAGACAATATTTGCCGTTGATTCTGTAAACCGTGAACTGTACACAGTTCGGCGACTCGCTGCTCGCTTTACTTCCGCTCTAACACCCATCATATTCCGTAGGGAAACAAATCAGTATTTTCGATAAAATCACTATAATACTTACATCAAATCAGTATCAGTACACGCTATCATTTTACAATGCGCGTTTAAAAGTCGTGAATATGAAGTTTTCGTTTTTATTTTATTGTAGATGGTGATTTTCAGCGTACATCGCGGACCGTGGAAAGACGAATTCTATCAGTGTATGGTCATACCTCATATCTCCTACTCGCACGAGTGGCAGGCGAAGGCCTATACCCTTGCCACACTGATGTTGATGTTTATCGTTCCGCTGCTGATCATGATTATAGCTTATGCCTTGATTTTTATCACTATTGCCAGAAAGTCGAAGGATATCGGTAAGGTTTCGATCTATCTTGTAGAGTTTGTCATTCGCCAAAACATAGATCTTCAATGCATATTTTTGCCTTGGAGGAGCGCCGCGTTTGAACCTTTGTTTGACGATGGAATTACTGCGCTATACAAATTAACATTATTATCACCATTATTATTATCTGATCGCCAATCTAAAACATTTCATATACGATTACCTTCTGAATATGAAATCTGACAGAGTTTCTTGGTCAAGGGTTCTTCTCTGGTCTCTCCCCCATTGGGAAAAAGAAACATCGAACCCGCTTATAATGCCCGGCGTGGCGCTTAGCGGGTTGAGGGTGTTAAAATTTAAAAAAAATGAAAAAAATATATAAAATCTGAACAGATAACGTTTTTCGCTGATTAAGATTCATAGCCCTCCATAAATCTGTGAGGTTACGTTTGCCAACTTGTTGACAAAAGAAATTGCCAGATACGCCGGTTGGTCTGATTACGCAACATTGATCGTAATCATTACGGCAGTAAATTGTTTTAGACGTGAGTCTTGTCGCTATAGTTGGACAGGAAAAGTGATGCATTTCACTCGCGCAGACCTTTAATAAACAACGCTAACCGTGCGCTCAATGATTGAGGCATCGCGGCTATCGCGCCGTGAAGCCGGATTGACGCGTAAAGTGCTTGTATCAAACAGAATCTTAGCAGCAATTTTAACGAATGCATTGACGAAGCCAGTTATAGAAGCCGACAGACGACAAGGCATTTCACAGTCTTCTCATTTAATCAGTTATATATTTCTGTCACAAATGTCTGAATGAATTAGGATGATACAAATTCTATATCGGTGATATGTAGCATTATTGATGATAATAATCCACGTGGATTTGCGACCTTCGTATATTTTCGATGAAGAAATTAAATAAAAGAAAACCGCAATTTTGTCGAATGTCGACTTCATCCAACAAATCCTGGGGCCAGTTTCATAGTCAAGTCTTGCACTTAAAGACCTACATATATGATAAGCCAATCAAACAAGATACCATCGAGTATTAGGATTTAAGATGGCTGTAAGTCACAACTTTGGAAGACAAACGTTTGATAAATCTTTAAGATAAAGTTTTTAAAAACAAGCGTAAAACCGGGCTGAGCAGGTAAACTATTTTGGAAAACTTTACGGTGACGTCAGATTAGTCCTTTTATGAACACATTCGACATTTTCATGTTGTGGAATAGTTGTTTTTGATTTGTTAATGCCTGTATCGGCTGTATTGCTTAAGCGTCACGTATATCACATTAATGACGTACACCAATAAAAAATGTCGCTCATTTGGGAATTAAAGGTCATTAACTATAGCTCCAATGGGTTGGGTCGGGGAGCATATTGGCTGACAACCATCGTGCTCAGAATCAATATGTGAAACTAGGAGAAAAAGGTAATAAATTACGTAAGCCGTGTACGATTATCTCGGGCAATACGCGGAAAACACTGGCAGAGTTTTAGATATGATTTATATTTGTTGCAATGAAATATCCGAAAAAGGATGATCGTATTCAACTTACTGAACGAATCTATTTTTTCAGAGTCTGAGAGCAGAAGTACGGAGGATATGTTACGAGGCCGTGTGCGAAGTCATCTTCTACGTCGAGCTAAATCTAAATCGCTGAAGATGACCGCAGTGATCGTGGCCGCGTTTATTATCTGTTGGACTCCGTATTTTGTCACTTATTTGTGCTTCACGTTTTCGCCGGATATCGCCAATGAACTCGGTGATACGGTATTTCTGTGGATATTCGTATCTGGAATGAGTAACAGTGCCATTAATCCCTTAATCTACGGTGCCTTCCACGTGTGCAGGAAACGGAAACGAAGGTCAGTGGTGATCCGCTCTCCAGATTATCAAATGAAAATCTATATGCAAATTAGCTTGGACCTCCTTAGCCCCCCAGACTGAACGCAAGGGGGTGAAAGGTACTTCCGACTTTTCTGTTTATTTTTGGTTTGAGTTGCGATCTAACCTTTAGTAACGACGGTATCAGGTTTAAACTGATCATTATATTTCGTTTTATATTCTGCCAACAATTTCGCCATACACAAAATTGAATCATGGACGTTTGAATCACTAACATTCAAACGAACGATTTCACGTTGAACAATTTATTGTAGAGATTTGACGAACGAGTTTGATCCCGTTTTGAAACCTGATTCCGTCGGTAAAAGAGCTGATATGAAGCTTGCATATCGATCGGTTAAAAGCTACTGACAAAAATGTTTGATTGTAAACATTACTTTCTGAGGAGTAGTTTTTAAGATAGAAGAACTGTGATTCCTGCGCAATATTCTGTTTTTAAGGTGTTAGCTATAAATGCCACCGATGTGAGACAAGATCTATGTTGATCTGATGATTTTGGTATAATCGCCTCTCATCGAGAACTAACATTCTAGAAAACAATGCTCAGCAACTTTTTTTCTATCCTAGCGCATGGCTTTTATTGTTCTTCAACCCTTTATTTTTATTTCTGGGCTTACATCACTTTAAGTGTCATTGCCGTTAATGCTGATATTCCATTTAACTGTGTTAAACTTCGGTTTTATGAATACATGTATGCCATTATATGTTATGTTATGCGTGTTGCAATTTTACCAAAAAAACTGATTTTGTTTTCATTGCTTGTTTCATAGTGTTAGCAACGAGAATAATGTTGAACTAAGTTAAGTTGTTTTCTGCTATTTCGTAATCGTCATCGTCTGTAAAATCGTCACCAGCACCACCTGTCGGTATTGTGTTCGTTTTTATCGTGTTCACCATCGCTTTTCATCCCTGTACCGATTTCGAGGACAGGTATCTAGGCTATTGGATCCCGAATCGTTTACTCCTGGAGATCCCGATGTAAACCATCCGAAAACTGACATTCTGTTACCGCCCGTTTGTAATCATTTTTTACTGATGACCTCCTCAGGATTCTTCCATTTTCTACGAGTATGAATATTGGCATTAATTTATATTTACATTATTAACGAACGGTGTGTCACTTGAATAACACAATAAACATTGCTGAAAAGTAGAACTTTATGTTCGATAAAGTAAACGGGGAAACGATGAAATACGATTTCGTTTTTATTATTTCCCATTCGTATCATTGAAAAACCTTCCAAATCAAATACTACCGCAAAAAGCTGACACTGTAAGTGTTAATGGCGGAGTTGTTTGATTACTATCAGATAGTGGATACATTTAACGAGCCTTCAATGGAAACTTCAAATTGATTTATTTGAGACCCGGAACAGCAGTGCTTATCTGGTGTGATTTCATTCCAAAATCTCAAGAAAATAAACCTCAATTTATCGAGATTTTGTAATTCATTCCCTTTTCGTTCGTTGTTGGATTTGGTTCAATGTTTGTTTTTGGCGTCTATTTGTTTGTATGTGTCTGCTATTATTGTGTGGTTTTTGCATGCCGTGTTTGTGACCACAGAGAAATATCATTCACACAAAAACTAAACGAAAACAAATCAACTGCTTCAAATCAATTCAAGGAAGCGAATAAACACCCATTATTCTAGCCAAGCCATAATTCTAATTTTCAGACAGTACACGGCGGATGGTTACATTCATGGCAAACAGCAGTCTTTGGGCAAAAGTTCCGGCGCCACAAAAAATGCGCTGATGCCGAACAAATCTCTCAATAAGAAAGACAGCCTGACTAACAGCACATTTGTCTACATGGACAACGACGGCAAAGAACATTCCCCGATGCGAGAACGCGAGCGTGAACGCGAACCAACTCAGCAGACGACCACACCCAGACGACAGCTACTTGTCACGTACATAATAACACAAGACGTCTAATATATACGATGTATAGATGTATATAGTCCCCGGCGGAAATTATTAACTTTCTCTCCGTTTTTAATAATGGTTCTTGGCGTTTGCGTTATCGAGATCCCGGAATAAAACGTACGTATCCGATTGCGCATTTGTTGACAACTGCATCGGACAAAGTCTTAAAGCCCCCTTTTTGATAGAAATAAAAAGGATGGTATGTGCTATGTGCATTAAGTGATAGAATGAGAGTTTTTAACTCAGGTTTAGTGCACTCATTACGTCGAGCTACGTATGACTGTGGATTCTACCACGATTATATATGTACACCCGCTGACTGGTATCAGAGCACTTAGACGACTGAACTGGTTACATCAACTATATACAGGACTACACTAAGTAGAGTTAGTAGAATAAAAATGCCAATCGTTGCCTGTGTTCTTGCCGCGCCATCTATATTTATATTCTGCCATTAGTATTTTAATCGACGTTAAACGACGCCAACGTCTCCTCAAGACTCATAGCTCGATGAGACCGAAGTGACTGAATTCTCTGCTCTTTATTCTGAAAAACAGATGCACCGGACACGATTCGTGTATCGACAGTGATTCAACTGTTTTTGTTATATATTTCTATAAAACGATCATTTCATTTTACTGTTGTGGGCGGTAGAAAACGTGATAATTATCAAGTACCGAGATTGGATCGGACTTAAATCGAGTTTGTATTTCGAAACGCATCTGCGATCAATCATCGGAAATGTATTAGATATATAGATATAAGTATAAGCGTATTCATCAATATTGTGTGTGTTTGCGTGCGTGTGATCTGTCTTGTGGGCCGCAGAATTTTACGAACCTCGGTTCTGTGGTGGAGCATGGTATCCGATGTCAGTCATCTTCGTCGCTGGAAACTAATCTATCAGGTAGCTACCCCGCCTAGTTATCGAGATCGCTAGATTGCAAGTTAATATACGCCTTGAAAATAGATAATATATACACACTGCTTGGTATTATCGACAATGAATGATATTATATAAATAATAAGATATCAAGGGTCAATAAAGTTATTTTGAATTTGAATATATCGATAATTGAATTGAATTGACCCAACTGGCCCAAATATCGATGACGTAGTGCACATTCATTCACACAATATTCTAATTTTTGTAAAGATTTCATACAAATTCATTAAATAAATAAGGTAGTTATCAAATTTGATAATTAATAAAATAAGCGCCAATTTTCGCAATTGTTATTGATATTTTGAAACGCCGATGTTGATGACGTAGTGCACATGTAGTAGTACCCCTTGAATAAGCCATACACTAGTAGTTGTCACTGTATCGAAACTGTTTTGTAAAGGTGTTTACCGCGTCCAAAATAATCGCTACAGTCCCTCATTAACAGGAAACGACGGGTTTGTCTTTTTTGATTATTTTTCCTACCGGTAACCGTGATTAAGAAAATATACGAGTATTTATGTTGTATGTCTGTTAACGCAGTAACTGACTGTCTGGTTATATTGCCTTATCAGCATTGTTAAAACTGTTACGGAAAAATTTCAAATATGACTATTACGTATCTATATTTTGTGTAGCCTGTATATAGATTAAATACATTTAACTCTGTCTCAAAATTCTATTTTAATCCGGTGCGAGGTTGTTCGTCATCAAAAATAATGACTAGAATTGTCTATGAATTTTTGATTCCATGTAAGAAATAAAAGTCTTTCATGAATAAAATATCGATTTTAACCGCTGAGGCTAAAATGGATCTGACCTTATCAGTTCGTTTGAGCTTATATTTAGAACTTTCATGGTAGAAATTGGATAGGGGCCACATTTTACTTTTCAACATTTTTTCATTTTCACATTGATTAGAAAATCAAAATACGAATCATCAGTTTAGTTAATATATATTACCCAACCAGACTTGAACTTCATTTAACGAGCGTTTTTTGTTTTTTATTTTCATAATATCTTCACTGCTCTATTATCATAAATGAAATTATACGAGGAATGATATTGTTAACTGTTGACATATCTATTTTGTGAAATAAAGAAAAGTGTGTTTTATAAAAAGAAAAGATTTTAGTTGTCGTATCGGTCAATGCTTATATCCCGACGTGTGGGCGACGCTGTACATGCCGAGAATGCATTCATACAGGGAATCACATACATCATTGTTAATGTTCGCACCGAACGATCTGTTTTGACAGCACTATATTGAACGATGTTAAAAAAAGAGCGTGGTGATGTGTCCGATTTTTTTGTGCACAGCCCCGAACGAATTGCATTTATTAATCTCCGTTAGCTCCGAACGACTCGCATGCCAGAATTTAGAACCACCCTCTTACCGGTTGACAGCTCTGTAGTACAACGACTGTACAACACAAGCACGATTCGCAGGTACAGGGAAAAATTATCCACGCATAAGACGTTGCAAACAAGGTTTTTCATTTCAGTTCACTGTCATTACGATACCTCCAAAAATGCCTTTGGTAAATGTGTCAGGCTGGGATTTTCGAAAATACTTGTTGCCTGGCGAACTTCGGTTATCGCAGTTAGACGACGAATGAAGTGAAATTGCGTGTCAGTAAATCGGAACAGTGGTCCCAAAATAGTCGACTACGGAAGATCTACGTAGAGCCTAGATTTATGGAAAAGATTTTCTAAAACAACTTATCTAAAACGACTCGCACGAACACAAACTGCGGTTGACAATAAAACGTTTTATTTATCTAGATTTCCATGTTGAGCCTGCTTACATAGTGAAGTCTAAGGTCAACAAAAGAACTGAGTACATGTGGAACTTTCAACTTCATTATCCTCAACTACCCAAAATAAAGATACAAAATATGTTTAGTATAACTATGCATGAGCTCTAGTATTGAGGCTCGTTTCATTAAACGATTTTTGTTAAAGTGTAAATTCACGAGACAACGTAGTTTGAAATTACGAAGCATATGATAAATTTATTCAAATAAACACTTACCAAAACCGCACCACCATTTTAGTTTACCAGGTTTACCCGATTTAGCAGGCACATTTGTCTTGTCTACAATATACATATTCATAGTAAAGTGTTTTTTTCTATTTCTTTTCATAATCATTTATAGTTCGTAATGCGTGTGGCAAAATGCATTATCCAAATGGAATCCAATAAATCGTATAAACGAATGAAATCAGTTTAGCGTTTGCTATTTGCTGACTTTCAGGTTAAGAAAGACGTCAAAGTTTTCTATTCATTTCTTATTTTCCAATGTTTTGTGATATTTCTTTACGTTTTGAGAAATCAGAAAATGATTTTGTTTTTGTCTGAGTTAGTCGAAAGTCCGAGGACAGGTTTACTGTTATATTTCTTTCCATGGCCCAGACGTCGTACGGTTTCTTACCTGGTTTTTTACCGTTCACTGGCGTCATTGAACAGACGACAAGACACAGCGACACCAATAAAACAAAGTGTAAGCTTTTCATCTGAAATCATGAAATTGCGTGTAGGAACTGATAAATATTCTCATGCAAATAGTTTCGAGGAAATTAAACGACATTTGAAAATTGTCTACAAATAATGTACGTACCTTCGAAATTGAGAGTTTCCTTACACAGTGAGGATCAATGAGGGCTGTCATTGAATGAAGTCAAACTTGTAAAAGCACCCGCTTAAATTCATTAGTAAAACGATTAATTAGTTAAGATTCAACAGCTGTTTATCTGCTGATAACAACATAAGAAACACAAACCATCATTAGTTGTCATTAATAATGAAAATAGTTGCACGACTTTGATAGCTATTAATCAGAATTATCATAATCAATGGCGTCGGATTCAATCGAAAATATGCTTTCGACGACATTTTTCGTGATTTTTTTTCATCGATCGATTAATCGTTTTTAACCGATATCTGAGCTAAAACTGATTAACAAAGATGATTGGTTGTAAACTAAACTATACACCCGATACAATAATAAGATCGTTTTTCATTCGTTCGTCATCTCGCAATGTCAAATCAAACAAGTCGCCTACTCACATTCCACTATAGCTACACATCAGCGCTAGTTCAGTTTATTTTCCCAAAACGACCATGGAATGATGTGACGCCGTTTATGTTTTTTCTACCGATCGTGTTTCTATTTGGTTTCGTAGGTAACACGATGAGTTTTTGTGTCATGCTTACTTCTACAATGCGCCGACGTAGTTTCAGTGTATATTTACTAGTCTGTTCGGTATACGACACCGTTAAACTAACTGTTTATCTGTTTAGTTGGATAAATCTCATATCATTTCAAGTAAACGCCGAGCTCGTGTTCACCCTAGATTCGCGAACTTTGTGCGTTATCCTCGAATTCTACCACGATCTGGGAGTGTTAGCAAGTACGTGGACGATCGTCGCTTTGACCCTTGAGAGGCTTATCATCGTCGTATTTCCCTTAAAAGCGCCTATTTTTGGTAACAGGCGAGCTGCAAAGTTAGCCAGTTTCGCAATTTTTGTGGGTAGTTTTTTTACGGCTACAGGCAGCAGTTTGATCGTCAACTATAACCCGCGAAACGGCTGTTTTATCTCTGAATTTACGAGAAACATCGACTACGCCCATGCGGCCATCGTTTACTTCATTTTACCAATTCTTATCATCGTAATCTGCAATCTAGCAATAGTTATATCGCTTCGTAAAAGTGTAGACATCGGCACAGGCGGAAATAAAGATATGAACACGATTCGTGTTACGAAAGTGATGATTATTGTCAGTATGTTGTTAGTATTGACGCTATTTCCCTGGGCGGTCACGATTACGTTGTTCGTGTTTTGGTCGTCGTTAAGAATTGATTTTTCACTCGCAGATGATATCGGCTCAATAATCGGCTCGGTGAATTATGCTATAAATTTTTATGTTTATTTGTCTGGAAATGAAATTCGTCAAGCTACACTCGATCTTCTGCGCTGTCACAGTAAAACTATCTGAAACGATTTCAATTAATTCGTGTTTAAATGTTGTCCGTATAGACCTCGAATCGAACCGGGTCGATGAGAAAGTTTTTTATTGTGTTCTGACTGACTTTTTTTATCGATGGAATCAACTCAATATTGATCACCATCTTCGATACATGAATCGATAAAACCAATACGAAATATTGATAAATTGATGATAGATTTTTAATGAAACAAAAATGAAATTTCTCGAATACTCGGCGAACGCTCATCCCCGTAATTTGAGGAATCGTCTCTGAAATAAAATCTTTGTCAAATGATTCTACATCCTACATACGACGCGTCCTTGAATTTAACGACGAAGGCGTCTACCTTCTCCATCCCATCGTTGTTGATGGTCCTGACTTCAGCGATTGTCGACAACCTCGTTGAAACATCAAAACAACATCCACATTTGATTATTTAACATATCTGTATTTATAAATATAAATATGTATTTACATATGAATATATCTCCACTTTATAATGCATAAAATACATCTTTTCAAGAGGCCACAATTTTCGTTTAATCTACATTACTCCATCTTCACCCGACAAGGGATTCGAACCCATTACGCTAAAGCCGTTCCCCGAACCCCTTGACCTCTCGAGTCGTTGGAGTCGTTACCAGAATCCGGTCGCAAATCGATATATGATGTCATGTGCAACAGCGCCAGTAATGAAATCACGCTTCGTGAGGCCAGGGAGCTGGTGGAAGCGAGTTCGGGAGTGATATCGGACCCCTGGCAAGCAAGGATGACATTTCTCAGACAGAGAGCAAACAACTGTATGACAAATTCCCTATCAAATAGACCTTTCATCTACAGTCTCAAGAAATACTTCCCCAGCGGACAAACTCTAAACTCTCAATCCATATTCTAAGATCAAAATATCATTTTGAAAAATCTCTCACAATTATACCGGTGATATTGAGGGTGAAATTGTTGGTATAGAGCTGTTACAATAGGGAAACCCTTTTACTGGTTCTGGTAATGTGCCGTTATTTGTTAACGGAATACACCTTTCAATTTGGAATATGAACCGGGTATAAATTGATAGACCGAGGCATAATAGAATCAATAACATGGTCAAACAGCGTTTGAATAAAAGTGGCCTCAAATTCGGTTTATCTTCAACTGGTTTGATTTGCTCTTCAATTTGTTCTTCCTCCACGATCAGACTTCGTTGACTGCCGTGATAGCGCGACGGAAATGACATCTTTCTTCGTCTGCGGCGACGTTTCTTTCGCTGTGGTACGTTCGTCGGGACCAAACCTTAAAACACAAGATCAAATTGGAAATTCAACGCACAAATAACCCTGAATAAACATGATCGAATAAGAAAACTTCTCATCTAAACAAGAAACATAAGCCGTGATCACACGCGTGATCACACCGGGATGACAATTGGGTCCGAGTCTGTTTAAACCGGGCAAAAATTTGGCCCGACCAAAGACGTCAGACAAGGCCGGAGCCAGATTTAGTATCGAGTCAGTGATTTGAACGCGCTCTCTGATTAGCATGAGCTAAATTTGACTCGGGCCTGATTCGCGCCAATTTGATTCTGGCCAAATCGTGTCGGTGAGATAGCGGCTATACTGTTATCCCGCTGATATTGCCTATACTCAAACGACCGAAACGAAGGAAATGGAAAATATTCATTTGTGGAATAAAATCATGATGAAAGTATCAATGCAATTCTATACTGACTGGTTGTTTCATCGGCGCTTGTATAATCAGTAAAAGAAGTGTAATCGGTTTCGGACATCTCCACGTGTTTATGAGTTTCTACCAATGGAGGAGGCGGTGGTGTCTCATCTGGATCATTCAACCCAGCGTTAATCATCGCCTGAAATATAAGAGACAAATATCTCATTAGGAATGAGAATCGTGTAAGAAAAAAATACAGTCGGATATACACGATACACAGAATTTGACAAAGGGTTTAATGCTTAACAGTCAGAAAACACTATTCATACAAGGTTAATATTGAGCACACTTACCTTTGAAACTTGCTCGTCCCAATTGGTTCTGAACAGCAAAATAGTAAAACACAAAGCTTCAAATGCAATACCGACAAAAAGTCCCCACCATATACCTGCAAATAAAACAAATATATATATAATATATAAATAAAAAATTGAAGACGATCAACGCTCGAGATCGACAAAGACGCAGCAATGGACGCGATTTCAGTAGCGATTTCAGATTTTCAATGCATACCGAACGACCCCCCCCCTTCTGATAAGTTCCATCTGCCATTCACGACGAACGCTCGTTTCACTGACATAAAAACGTTGGATATTTGACTAATGGAAAAATTAGTTGAAAATGTGCCCTTACGTTATCAACAGTACCCTTTTTCTTTGACTTTAACCTATACCCGCAACTGGTAAGGCACGTGCATGAAACTCGCGTGACTTTCGAGTTCAATTCAACCATTATATCGCACAACCTTAATTCCCTAGAATTATAGGTTGATATCATAAATACCTTCTGCTGTTCTCGTTATGAACAACAGCGTGATTCCGATCGGTAAGGCAATCACAACATACGCGAAACTGATGATAAACGCACCGATGCCTTGTCTAGCACACCCTCGTAAAACTCCAGCCACTACACCCTGCGAATACAACGAAAACGTATCGTAAATATAAATCAGGCCTTACTGGGGTGGACTGATGTTTTTACGAGGTTTCGAAAATGTGGGCGTTAGACTTACTGCAACCGAATCAAAAATTGTAAAACCAGCAAGAATCGGTAATATACCGGCCGCTGTCTCTATCACTTCGCTTAAACATAGATAAATACATGTATATCATAATGATGAGGCTGAGATCATGATATGGATGGAAGTATATTTTACTCAATTATTTGTCTACCTTTCATTCGTGAATACTGCTGGTAAGTAATGGCGCAGTGTAACCAACAAAACGCTCATTGTTAATGCAGTGAATACTGAAATGATATCACAATAAATAAAAGCATGACCACATCGTAACATCGTAACATATATCACATATCTGACGAGATTTTTGTCAAGGATATTCGGGCTTTTATACATTGATGTTATTGAACAACTTACAAACCAATGTGGTGCAAGTAATACTAGTTCTTTTCGCTGATAAGCCATTACCACTTCCGAGGAACTGTCCTGTACGTATATTAGCCGCGATTGAAAACCCAAGTGGGATCTGTGGATTATAGTATTGTAATAATTTGTTACAAACATAATATGTCAACAAAAGAATTGAGTTTAAAATTGGGTTGAGTCATAGTTGAGATTATGCTAGAAAAGATTCGAGTGAACTTCTTACCATATAGGCCAGACCCTCTATTTGAAAGACAATAGTCTGCGCGTCAAGTTCAATGACACCAACTAATCCTAAAAGATAAGATATAAGACATTTTTCATACCTCTACAGGGCCATATTTACACAAACTTTAGTGAAAGTGTCCTTGATTATCAGCACCTTATCAAAGATTTTACTGACAAGCATTTTGTAATTGCGCTCCCCATTAAATTATATTTTAGATTAAATCAATACCCGTCTATTTCGTACTACATTCATAAAAGGTAACGCACACGGCCAGACAGTAACATGACAACAAGCACGGCTCCAGGGGCCGGATTCCATATTCCAAGGCTTTGACTTAAGACCTGTCTAAGACCATCTAAGTTATATCTGCGAGCAATTATCTGAACAGATAATTGCTCGTAGGTTTTATATAGCCACAACTTGAGACAAATTTTAAAGATTAAAGACCACTTTTCGACCTGTCTCGAGAGTGGAGCAGGAACCAGGTAACGCCTGGTGCCTTGTCATTAATAGCCGAACGGACACGAGATCATTTACGCGTTCGCACGTGTGTCCAATAGCTATAATGACTGCAATTCACGACCAATTCCCACAATTCGGTTTCAGTTCAGATTTATAACTTCGAACTGATTTAAGTTCTCGCCTCCAAGTAAACATTGATTGTTTACACCAATATGACAGCTTAAAGTCCATATTCACTATTTGGTTACTTATACAGCCATGACCTCCATTTCAACGTGAATTCATACAGACTGTGTCCAGAGTTATAAAATAGATGTTATAGAACATGGCGGCGATTTCGAGGTACGAATTAACCGCCCTCGAGAATACTTAGCCACGAACACACGAGCGTTTTTTCCCGGGCCTAGTAACAATGAATGATTAATTTCAGGTAAAAAATTCGTCCAGCATCTTGCTTTGAAATATTTTGTAAATCCTTTTACACTTCTTCTTACAGTAAATTTATAAACTTATATAGTCTAACTGATTGTTCTAACTGAGCAATTTATACTCACTCCGTATTCTTACCTGTCAAAATTGTCCCTATCTCGAAACTGCCCCATTCTACAAAAATCATCAACATACCAGGCACGGCAAGAGAACAAAATGACCCCCAGTCATACAAAGCTTCCACGGTGAAACCTGAAATGCAGCACAGTTATTCAAACATTCGGAAAAGTATTTTCAGGTTTGATTTGAGCTCAAAATCCGCCTTTTAGAATATTGCGTTAATTCTCACCATTCCACGATTCCTTAAACGTTTTTGATCGTAGCATATAAACTGAAGTTACGGCCACCATTGCCATGTAGCCAATTGACTGTGACATCGCTGAACCCCTGAAACATTCATATTTACCCTACAGCATGGTTTTTTTAAAGTTTTTAGCGAAAATGAGATAAGCAATTTATACTCACTCCGTATTCAGGTCTAGTACTATAACAAGAATAGCGTTCGCGATGGCGTTCACAGCAGCTCCGATAGCGCCGAACATAATGGGCGGGAAAATAACATTCTGAAACAGATAAGCTTTTCTTTATCAGCGACAGATTTTTTTCGTTTCTAATATCGTAACCAATCCTATCTATAACGTATACCGGACACAGTCCAGACATTGTTTTCCGCTTTCTTGATCGACACTTCATTATTCGATCATTAGATGCGGAATATGGCGTTAATTCATAAACGCTCCTTCAATTAACGATACTATTCATGTAAACACATCTTACCTGATTATAAAGAAATTTGCATTGTGCTTGATATATATAGTTAAACTGAAAAAGAAAATTACGGTAAATGGTTCTTACTTTATTACAAAATAATTTATAATTGCATGACTCATGCAAAACTCATAGTTTTAACTTACGAACAATCCCGGCATGAAATATAGTATATAGTCTCCCGCAACACTACAAAAGAAAAATTAATTACAACAGCTTTGCTTATTATGATCTAGATAAAATGGATGAAAAAAGTCTTTGCCTTTTTCTCCATATTTAATCATGTTAATGGAACACGGCGGGACGACCTGGAGGAGATTTTAGATATCACGTTTAACGGGACTCGTGATGCTTCGCCAACGCACCGACAAGAATGTATATACAAAAATCGGATTGGAAATCCGTATTCTTGCTGTATGAAGGAAACCGGGTGAAGTTGATTCCCCTTGTTGACTATACCGATAGCCGCGATCACATGGGGGCGACTTGGCCCGGTCAAATTGTCACGGCATCAGGCCCGAGTCAAATTTGGCCCTGATTAGAGAACGCTTTCACACGTAAACAACTCACTCGATACTAAACAATGCTTGAACAAAACGAAGTCACTTTGAGAACATGTAGCAATTCATACGCAATGATTTGACCTGTGCTAAAATTTGGCTCGGGCCTGGTACAACGTTTTTGGTCGGTCCAAACAGGTATGGGCCCATCTTGCACCCGTGTAAACACTTGTTCCGGGCCCAAAATGCTCGCGTGATCGTGGCTAATGACGTCACGGTCCAGGATTGATAATCGCGGGCTGAACTAAAGTGAAGCTAACCATGAATCGTGTTTAAACACTTACATCGAAACGATCCGATCCTGACCAATCAGTACAAGCAGTGGTGTTATATTCAAATGAAGCATATAGCAGGGTATCAGAAATAGTAACATCACCATTATACCTAGAAACATATTCTTAAAGGTTATCATAAACTTTTGCAAATACTTAGTTAAAAGATTTTTAAATCAGGGCCTACATGAAATTAGTCTGTATTGCCATAAATATGAAAATGGTCTGTAAAAGTTGTAATGGAGCAATTGATTTGCCTTACCTCTTTGTAGGTAAACACCTATACGCATTTTGTTATTGCCTCCATATGTCTGCAACATGTAAAACCCACACACAGTTATATTAGCAAAGATGCGATCAAACAACTATAACAATTACAACAACAGTTATCAGAAAGGTAATATTTACACGTGTATTTAGTTTACCTGTGATATCAAAGTGTCAAGAGCTGTTCCTAAGCCTAGTGCTATAGCTATGCCAAAAACATTAACCACCTGTGGAAGATAAGATATAGCATTTTTTGTTATATATCTGAGAAACAAATATTATGGCTGTACTAGGCAGAGACATGTATAACGGAATACATGGGAGATATCCAACGATAACTTATCAAAAGATGTAAAGTTTTTCAGTAAAAGAGTAATATATTTTGAGCGACGTTTCGGCTGCTAAGGCTATTCGCTTTCATCGGGCGTGTACATACACAAGGAACGAACAAAGGGTGATAAAAAAAACGTTTTAAGGAGAAAACGGATTGAAGTTATTTAAAACAAAGACCCGGAAAAAATAGTTAAGCAGAGACAAAAACGGCAAATTGAATTATTGTGGGATTTCATGGATACTGCGTATCACATCGACGTGTGTATAACTAAACTTACTGTATTAGCTAAAGCGGCACCTCCGAGTCGTTGTTTTCCTAGGCGACCACAGAAAATAAGGCTTATAGGTCCCATTACGAAATTAGCTAACGAAGTTAAAACCTAAATCATGAAAATACATGTATATTCAATAGGTTCGGCATACCGAGATTGGCATAGTGTAAACAACATAGACAAATAAATACCATAGGCCAGGCGATTTTTAGGATTTCAATAACTTCAATACGTAACCACTCTGGGACACGTCTACAGCAGGTACAGGGAGGGGGTTTATAAGAAACCTCTTCATCATCTGAAAGAAAAATTCGCAACCGAATGATGACATTATCAAGAAGAAGTCCCACAATGTATATAAGATTCATATGTTACATAAGTTTTTTTTAACGAATCGGTTGATTCTATTGAATGTCATATGCCTAATTTCACTAAACATAAGTAATACCTTCAGATATCTCTGCCACAGTGCCATAAGTTCCGTGATTGGATTCTGGCATTGATTTGCCAATTAGTGAACTCCGTTCCTCTGACATTGTTCGTCGTCTACTATCAACTGTCCTATCGGAATAAGTTTATTTAGGACGTATAACGCGACGCCGACGGCTAGCTGAGCTGCTTACGAATTAGCTGAACTGGTTTCTTACTAATCTTTCATAAAGCTATAGCAGTGTGCAATGTAAGTACAAGTACACGTGTTCGCGCAGGCCCCTAAACCTGAACTTAATTGGTTCGTTGTTCTGTAGGGCATTATGAAGGCCCATTGAGTACCGGTATTACAGTCATAGACATCATGTGACTTTGTTGCGCGTTTTTATTGTTCATGCTGTTCTCATAAATAGCTCTGGATATTTTACATGTATTTGCATCAGAAGAGATAATGGCATATTTTCAAATCATTTTCACTCAGTAATAATTAAGTTTTCTAGTCAAAATATATATTTGCTCTTTTTACTCATTTCTCTCAATAGTTTTCCTTCTTACTTTTTTCAGGAAACGATTTTGGAAAATATCAGATTCATAAACAACGAGCTGGCGGGCATTCCCTTTCGAACGATTGCGCGTGGAATGGCCCAGAAATGTTTTTTCTGTTATTCTATTTCTCGATGTTGACTCGTGATTGAATGATAATTGATTTACTTGTGATTGAAATGTGCCCGTAATTTAACTATTTAATAGATCCGGTAATTTTTTCTAGTCTCTTCGAATCTCGTTTTTGAGGATAGGGTTGCGGACACTATTCCGAAGTCTTTTGGCTTAAGATAAACACCTAGTCTAGTACCTAGCCGTCGTTCTACAAACAACCGGTTGTAGGAAACTGGTAACAACGACTGGTATTCAGACTAATAAAGACACCATAAAATGCCAAGTGTTTTGCATAGACATCGGTAAATGTCACTGCACATGGTCTTCTCAGACTTGTGAGCTAATCGAATATAAGACGTAAGAATGCCATCCCATCATTTGAATTGTCGCCGCGCCTCTTCACGCTAATCTCAGACACAATCCTGACATCTAAGTCGAGAAACATGAATCAATAAACGCCTTCGGACCAAATGAATCTAAGGCATTTGTCCAGTTTCGCGAGTTTAATAGCAACAGGTCATAATGTTTTCTGTTGTTAAGCTGTTTGTGGCAGGACGTCACCGGAAGCAACAAAACGAATGATATATATGAAGATTAGACATCAGATGCCGGAAGATAAATGTATAATTGCTTTGTTCATTTATTTTATCCTTCGCGTAGGAAAAATAATTATGAAGGCCGAATTAACGTGGCATAATTAACACTCTCCAGAAATTATCGCTCTAACTATGGTTTGCTTAGTAGGTATAGTACTAAACTAAAGGGGTTCGCTTCTAGCTAGATCGCGCCATTTTCTAGCTCTTTTTCCTTGGCGAGTTAGTAAAAATATTCCGCCACGGTCAAGTACTTCTATGTTTAGTCTAGGTGCGTAGCTACATACCTTAGTTATAATTACACTAAGGCCTTATAATAAGCGTAATAGGGAGAGGCGCTCCCACTTCCTCAATACGTACACTTTTAATCGCTTATACAATTATTGGCTAATCAAACTCGGAAGCCAATCTACGAATACGTTACCATTATCCATCAGGGCCAGAGATTAGATTTCCGGTGGTATCATTCGCCGATAAAACGTCTTCTATGAATAGACCAAGAAACATGACAGATAAAACCTGTTTCAAAATATCACCACAACAATCTTTTAATTCAACTTCTCATATAACATTCTCACTCAACATATTCAACTACCAACAATTACCGCCAAAATTTACAAAGTATTCAAATCAGACACATTAACATGATCATCAATTATCAATTCATATCTTAATTAATACAATACGATTTATTATAGGATTACGCATTTAGCAGTAGCTGAATTATTGTATATATTTGTATCACTTAGTCGGCGATTGTCACTACTGTGTTGTCTTTTGATATTTGAAAGACTATACGAACATTTCACTGATCCTGACCGAGATTTCCACGATGAGCTTTTCTTACAAATGTCACTTTTTACTTCGATATGCAGGGCTTCGGTTAATAACTCGAGAAATAAACTCTGAATGTTGATATTGTACATGGCGCAACTTTCCATATAAACGCAGTTTAGTCTTTCAGAAGCCATTTGACTTGCCTTGTCGAAATCAACCTGCCTATAACAGTTTAAATCCGTCTTGTTCCCGACGAGCACTAGCGGCACGCTATCTCTACCTACAAAATACGACATCATTTAATGATTAAAACAAAATATAATATAGTATAGTAAAAGTCTTTTCTGATTGAAATGTTGTATCACTCTATGTATTACGTGGCCATTTACTGATTGGTAAAGACATTTTTTGTCGTAAATTTCATCTTATTTGGAGATTGTCTGCGGCAGTCATGTGAATGATGTTTGACTTTTAACGTTCTTGGAAATAGGATATGTTTTCTTTTTTGCTTGTAGGTTTGCTCACAAATTCAAATGATCAAAACACCCACGTATCTCGTGTAACAACTACACGTGAGTTGGGGGATGAAATGTCCTCAAGCGAACTAAACAGAACATCACGTCAAAGATATAGATCAGGAAGTTTTTTTTTACGCGAGATTGATTCATCGCGTTACTATTCAATCGCAGACAATCGGTCAAGAACTTGCAAGAAAATTATGAATTTTAATAGCAATAATTTTCTATTTTTTTTTAAATAATAGTAATAATTTTCCGTATGAAATGTGAGACGCACCTTTGAACTTAATGATGAGTTCTCCTAGTTTCAATGCTTCATCAAAAGATGCCTCGTTGTTGATGGCAAAGACCAGTATAAAAGCTTGCCCGGTACGTATGCATAGTTCTCTCATGGCCGGAAACTGATGCGAACCTGCCGTGTCCAGAATTTTCACAGTATGAAAGAATCCATCTAGAAAAAAGTGAAGAGTGTCATCAGATTTCAAGTTCCATTGAGTTTTTTACTTATCTACGGAAATTATTTTCTTCGAAGCTAGAAAATATTTTTCGATATGCCTTATTTTTGTGAACACGAACAAAAACAATATGAATCTTGAATTGCCTTACCTCCCAACTGTACGACATGGCGATAACAATCTTCTATAGTCGGATCATAATCGACTGGAAAAACTCCGCTGATAAATTGTGAAATCATAGAAGTTTTGCCGACACCTCCAGCTCCTAATAGTACGACAGAATAGTCTGGAATCATGATTTCACTGCGCTGCAAAACTGACGTTTTGTGATGTTCTTTTGTGTGTAACCGGTATTAAATAGCACATGCGACAACTCGGCTAAGCCAATCACCGCCTGTCGACTGTAGCGCACGTGAGAATATAACACAGTTTCCTGCTCCAGGCACATTTCATCAGTGTGTCCGTTGCATGTCTTTCATACTGAATTATATTCATCGCCATCGAATTCAATTCATTCGGGAAATAAGAACTAGAAAAACGAAAAAAGCGGGTGAATTTTTTTCTAATTCCACAGGCCTATAGATTAATGTTGCAGTTTAATTCAATATCATCGACGTTCCAAATATTTCATAAATTTCACTTCAATTTTAATTCTATTTCTTTACTGAATTCAGTAAAAATCTCGATCTCTATAGCGATTTTTTTTTCTTTACTTGCCTTTTCGTGCGTCCCTTATTTCGAATGATGTTAAGAATGAAATGAAATAACAAATAAGATCAAATTTTCTTTAGATATCGGCTCCATTCGCACATTTAGAATGATATTTCGACTAAATTAGGTGAAAGTTTTCCAAGGATAAATATATCAGGTGTGTTGGTAGAAAAGAGATTTACCGTGTATAAATAGTGTAGTTCACATTATCTTCTGTGTGACTCGATACTTGTGGGAGGGCAACCTTGAACAAACCCTTGCCCTGAAAATGATTCTTCACGCGTCGGAGTCGTTCAAAGAACAACTTGAGATCGCTTTATGTCGGATAAAATGTCAGGGCTTTCGTGGATAGATTCCAAAACAATAAAGTTGTTGGTTAGTGAAAATTACTGGAATCGGTGCGCGAGGGGTGAGAGACTGGTGTCACTTGGAGTAGTTCTCCGGCCAAGGCTGCCCTTATCCACAGTCTGACTTAACTCTGAGTTGGGCTAACGCGATCGAAATTGGGTTAGGCTAGTTGAACCCGAGTCCAGTCACTCGAACGGGGGAGGTTATCTACTAGTCGTACTCCCGCTTCATTTTTCTTTCCACGCAGAACCGGATCGATCGAACAGCTCCGTTGCCGCACTGCTCCGAACCACCAGCGTACCCGCGGGACTCTCCTGGCTTCTACTGAGGCCGTTAGCCGCAAAGTAGGGAAACCAAAAAGCATCATGGCGGCTCGAGCTGCGATGAAATTCGGAGGAAATTTGAAAGAATTACGAATTCATTTATGTCAGAAGTCTGCATCCAGTCAAGGCGTTAGGTAATGATGTGGTAGTTTTTTTAGAGTTTGATTATTTCATGTTTCTAATCCGAGTGAATTGTAAAAATAATTGAGCAGTTTGTGGTGCAATGTAGTTGTCATCAATTCAATTAATTACTATATTGAAATTGATTCTGTGCCTGACTGCAGCAGTTCCGATACTGTAAATGTTTATCGAACCGAAGTACCAAATGTATTGTGAATATTGGGTAGACTACGATCCAGCGGTAAAAGTGCAGATCCGCGCCTCTCGTGATTGACGCAATCTGCTGAATGACAGAATCCAGGCTAAAATCTTTCTACTCTCTCTCTCTAGTGAAGATATCTTAAAATTAGCCAATGGCAATTTACTGAATTGCTGATGACATTTTGAATCTGAAACAATGATATTTAATGTAATTGATTGCACCGTTTACGCGGAGAGGTGCGGATCTGCACTTTTACCCGATCCAGCCTGTCTGCTTAGTTGGGCATAAAGTGAGGGAAGCAAAAGCCGAAAGTGAATCAAAAGCGAAGGGGGAGGGATGCAAGGTCATCATCGGTAATTCCGGAAGGGTTGGTGCTGTCTCTCAGTGTCCATAATACTTAAAGATCAATCACTATGGGATATCAGCAACACTACTGAGATAAGTGAGGATTCAGCGATAATCTGCCAGATCGCTAGTGACACTTTGGTTACCTCACTTCAATTTCCTTCTACATTTCAATTAATCTATTTTTCTCATTAGTGAAATCAATTATCAGTGAAATCTGTACAATGCACTGCGTGAGAAAGTGGATCTCGTTTGATAATTTTCAGATTTGAAAGCCTAAGTCTATTTAGTTCCAATTTCATAATTGAAATTGATTTTCATTACGAATGACCCAGTGTTTTGTTGCGCCATCTAGTGGTGCCTACTGCCAGTATCCCATTCAATTGATTGTTTGTTGCTCTGTAATATAGTTTTTATGCGTTTTCTAACAATTGTGAAATTAATGTTGACTTCTTCCTTTTTGCAGAGATTTCATTGAAACCAGTTACGTCCCTATGAAAAAATCGAACCCAAGGTTTCCTATTCTAATCAGGGAGTGCAGTGGTATTGAACCAAAGGTCTACGCCAGATATGGTATGTATTGATCATGCATGGTTTTGGTTTTTTTCTCTCGGTGCTATAGATTTTAAGATGTATTTCGTAAAAAAAAAAAACATTAATCCGCTCTTAAACGATTTTACTGGGTTAATCTGGACTGCGCCACCAATCAATCGATAAACCATTCGTCCAATATATGGTCAGAACTTCACCTGAGAAGACATTTTTAATTGAAAATGAACTACAAACACCAGACATTAGACATTTTATCAGCACACTTTCAATAGCTGATCGTCCACACTTCACATGTGCTCATGACAGACTTCACATTCACATGAGACATTTGGACTTAAATGAACTATAAACACCAGACATTAGACATTTTATCGGCACATTTTCAAAAACTGATCCTTACACTTCACATACATGTGTTAAACTTCACCCAAGACATTTTCTGATTGTCAAAACTTGACACCAAATTAGTGAATGTCCGAAAAAGGCCTGGGATTAATACTTACATTAGAAGTGTGATTGAACTTGTGATTGATTTTGACATTGTTTAAAAAAGGTTTCCTTTTGTTTTAATTTTCAGAATTTGGTAAAGAAAACAGTTCAATTTTATCCGGTATGACAAAAGATCAAGTTTTACAGCAAATTGAGCAGTTAACTAATAAAACTAGCTGAACAAAAAGCACTCCTTCATTTGCTTCAGATTTGTAGAATGTTATTGAGATATTCATAAGCATTAAATTATTAGTTTGTTGTAGTTGGCGTTTGATAATAAAGCAATTCGTTGGATATGTGACTAGTTCAGAGTAGAATTGATTATCGAAATAAATGTATATGTAAAATCCACTATCATTGATTGTTTGGATATGAAGGATTTTATTTATAAAAAGTCAAATTGATGAGGACAAGTCGCCCAGGCACCGAAGATCACGAACATGCCCAAGAAAACATACTCGAAACAACTAAGGATATTTCACAACATCTTTACTCGATCGTGTTACTCGAGATAATTACAGGATTCGAACCCAATGACACGGCAACTACCCTATGTTTTAATACATGTATACTTAGTATAGGTTCACGCAAATATTTGAATATACGATATATCGCATGACGATAATGATTAAAAGTCTAACTCGTATTGGAATGGTATGTCGTATGCCTTCATAGCCTCCTTGTAAAATTCATCAAACGCATCATTCTGCATCACTGTGAAATGCGTTTTCCAGTCGCCAACCGTTCCTGAAAATCAGTAAATGGCGAATATCTCAAATTGATGAGACTTCATTTAATTTCAAGATTGTCTCGGTAGATCTTTATCAAATGTGCAATATGTCTACACTCCTCAAATCTGATGAAATGAGAGCAGTAATAAATGTCTGGATGATTAGGAATATGGATATTTTGCACCCAATTCATTAACATCGTTATAGAGAGCAATACTACTATCTACTTACTCCTTGATAAACTGTAATCGTAATCAGTTAATGTTTATATGTATATATACATGTATGTGCTTGGTGGCACATATTACCTTTTCGCAGTAATGGAGACACCTTGGCGTTGATGGAATACACATCTAAGTGGTTTGTCATTGGATTAGTTTTCATACTATCGAATGAACAATGTTCAGCTATTTGTTTTATCGTCTCCGGTGCCAGTGATTTATTGAGAAATTTCGATATGTCTCTCACCGATTCTTCTAAATCCTGAAATGATATTTGATTAAATACGATAGTCTTTAATGGTAATCATGAATAAAACGATCAGCCGTCATTGAGCAACGTGCTTCGTACGCGATAGATTCCTTATGTTTTCATCGACAAAACGTTCACTTAAAAGTGCGGATCTACAAACCCGTTTCATATCCTCGTAGAAAATAATTTTCAGGTTAGGATTATCTGATTTATCCCACCAACTTTTCGTGAAATCAAACCACGAACCGTGATCAACTACAAAAAAAAACAATAGGTCTACCATCGAATGAAACAAGAATCTCATCCCGGTGGCTGAGAGGCATGTAGGCCCTACAGGTACTTACCGTGTCCACTCTTAAACATCTCAAGAAATTCTTCCCAACTTCCCTTATAATTTCCAAAGGAGGAGCTTGATTTGTAGAAATGGTAATACGAGACGCAGACATCCTTCGGGTTTCTGAACAACACGAGCATCTAATAATTAAAAACATCGTTGTAGATAATCTAATGATAGAATTAAACTTTCACATCACGATATTACAAAAATATAGATAGATATAAGTTAGATTCAGGTATCACACCACAAAGAATGTTAGAATAATGTATCTTATTTATTTCTCACAATTAAAAATAAAAGGAATTTTTTGTAAACTATTTTGTAAAGATGTTGATTTTATGTGTAGTGAAAATACACTATTACCTTAAAGAAATTTTACTTAAGAATTTGGGACATTTTTCATCAGAAATTATGTCTGTATGCCTAATTAAAGGTGTTCTTTTAAAAAGAACAGCCAACAGTACGGAGCAAAAAAAATACCGTAGTTAATGACCCCGACTTTACCTTGGCTTTTTCAGTCCACAGTTGTGTTGGTGCCAGACGAACTGGTAGATGTGTCTTCATGACACGAGGACGAGGCGTCTGAGCGGCGAGGTCCAAACCTATTTCATTTAGGATTTCATCTTTAAACTCAATGAACGGAGATCTGAAATAAACTTGTTTCTGTTTAGCTCCAGCGATGTCTCCATCGTTCATTATAAGCCATACCACTTCTTGTAACCATGTCGTTCCTGCAATAAACCACGGAAAAAAACGTCAGACACCGAAATAGATTCAGCTTTTAATTAGCGACTCTATTGAGCATCGCTATATTGGTGAAATCTCTTCTGAATTTGAATCCACAACGGTTTTTTAGTCTCGTTCTATTTCTAGCATCGCCCACTCATTTGAAACACAGACAGACGCCGTTAAAATGTCACGAGCCCTACATCAAAACTATTTAAAATTTCCAGCAATTCAGTGATGCATTTTATTCAAATGAATGGTTAAGATCAATTGACCTGCTTTCGGGTATGTTATCAGCATTGCATCATCAGCAAATATCTGGAAATCCTTCACCGCATTCAGAGTATCAGCCGGTGTCCAACCGAAAAACAAAACCCCTTCATAGATATGCTCTCCGGGTAAAACGTGACTGAACTGCCCAGACATCTTTTTCCTTCACCTGAAAGAAACTTTAGATTTTATTTGTTTTATATAACTTCCATAGTTTTGTTTCTTGTTTTTATTTAACATGGCCATAAATTTCAAAGATCATATGTTACATAAAATAGGGGCGGATCGAATCCCAAATACAGGGGTAGCAATTATTCAAAAGGGCACATGGAGGCCGAAAGGAAGGAATATGAGGGGTCCCTGAACATCCTAGGCCGACGTTGTATAATGGTACGGCCACCGCCATGCGCATTGCCTTTCAGGGGGGTCGCTCAGGGGGGTCGCACGTGCCGCAGTATTGCGATCATTAGTGTTAAACGTCTAGCGTCACTGGGCCCGTGACCGGATGGTCTTACCTCTTCCGGTCGCCAGTCAACGAGTAACTTTTGAGTGACTGATTTCAAGCAAAAAATCCATACATTTCCGGCGATACAAAACTTTTTTTCTTGGTCAGTGATTCGAACATTGACCTGTTTCAAACCTGTGCTGATTACTACACCACTCCACTGCAGTGGTATTGCGTGTTTGAAGTTGGATTGGTGCTTTTTGAAGCATTCTTTGGTATTTTATAATTCTTTTTTTATTGTTTATCAGAGAAAAGATTCGTTACCATGAGGGGTTAATAAACACTCACTCGCTAGTCGCTACACGCCTGAATGTCCCTGGTCTCATACAGGATAATTCAAAATCATATTCAGAAAATAATCATAAACATGAGTGAGGCTGAACAGCATATAAAATTTCATTAAACAAATGTGTTGAACAGGTTAGATACAAACAAACAAGTAAACAAGTGTTATGCGGACACAGTATAACGAATGAAACTACAGTACAACGTATATAACTCCTCGGACAACCAGAGGACTACCCAGACCTCTCCAAACCAAGTAAAATCCGAACGGCTCCGGGCCAAATGGAATAAAAATTTCATCCGAATCGAATGTAAATCCGGATTGAACTAAGCGAGTTCTGTGATATTTAAATAGAATATACGTTCCTATAATGTCTATTTGAACCCAACCCAAGAGGACCCTGGGCGTCCCAGCCTGCTAAGCAGCACAGGACCAGAATGGACTGGCAGCCGAATCGACTCCCAGTCCAATTCACACTGCATCGAAGGTGAATCCAAACCTTGATCACCGCGGTTTCGTAAACAATCGTAAACCGTGTAATAACTATTGATACCGTCGCTAATATACAGTATATAGCTAATATGTAAATAGGTATATATAGCTAACTCAATGTGACCATCTTTAGAGCAATGTACGGGTACTTCAATTAATCGATTACTTATTGATGTTAACATCAATGAATCGCGAGAAGATCGTGAATTAAAAGGTCGTGGTATTTAATACAGCAATGTCATGAAATACTCTAACAGTCTGCAGCGAGAATCGTATCATCCATATATGTACATGTACTCATATTCATCATTCCCATTTTCAAAGAAATCAATTAAAGTGGCGTCCACAATATGCAAATGTTTTTTTTTCAGATGGATTACAACAAAGAGGTGCAGAATAATGATCATAAAATGGCGCAATTAATGTACCGATTCTTAGTCACCCGCATCTAATTTTTGTTGGAAGACAACAAGATTACGCTAGAATTTTCATGTAAAATCATATTAATCGTTAGTTTTTATAGAAAATTTGGGGGGCTCTGACGAATGAAACTAATGGTGTATAAGGTAATTGTTCATGATATGAGATATCTGTCAAGAGGTTAAGCGTCATATTCTTCAGACAACACACGAATTAGAACAAAAATACGGTTTTTCTTGTAGTAAATTGATTAACACGAAATTTGATATAATGCCGTTAACGTACAATTTAGAAAAGCATAATTATATTCATCAACTTACCTTTAATACAAGGAGCTGAGGATTATGAATCGGTTGCTTGCCTCTCAGTTCACTGGACCGGAGTGTGCCGAGCTCCGAGTAATGAATGCTTCAACACGTCATAATTGATTGGGGATATTTCATGATCGCTCGCTCGCTTGATGATTTTATGACCTTTGGTGACGATTATTAAAAGATTCCTCGCATTCTGGTATAAAATCAGCTTCTATGAATACCGTGTTTCTCATTGTGCTGAACTTAAGACCCAGCCGGTTGCCTACCCTGTCCATCACTTTTTTAAACATCATGATCAAGCTAACCATATCAGACCCGGCAACCATAGAAATAAACTGATTACTCTTATTGCAGTTTACAAAATGTCCCGGCTAATTAGGAGATACAAGGTATCGTTTTATGTTAGCCTTAGCTCCGACGGGTTTACTTGGGTCTGTACAACGCGAATCAATTTTTGCGTGGATGAACGACCAGAGCGCGGGCGGGGTTGGTGATTTCCGAACCAATTATGTGAAGTGGTCATCATGTAGACGCGTGTTTTATTTGCTTTGCCGCGGAACAAATTCAGATCTCATTTTGATGGAAAGAAGATGACTTTTGAAGTATTCTCTCCATTAACGAACGGCTATATACGTCTATGCGATCGCCAAATGTCGATAAAAGATGCCGATGAATGCATCAAAAATCTCAGTCAGATGCATATTGAAAAAATCGAAACGTTAGATGTATAGACCTGCGTGGTAGCGAATAGCTTGTTGCTAATGAAAATCAAATAGGTATCGAGGGGCCAATGATGCCAGCGTCAATCGCAATTTATTACAGTTCCGTAAATTCAATAGAACACATAGAATTGTAACAAGGCACTAAGAGTCTACCTGTGTACCTACTGCTGAGTATCTTCCGGTCTGAACGTTATGAAAGCTTTAATGAGATCATATCGGTCCGTGTTTGAACTCAGTGTGTTACATGGCAACCGACCACCGGGAGCAGACAAAACGCGTCGAACGCAATCAAAAATGTAATTTAGACCTTGAAACAAGCGCTTTTTCTCGATAAACTCCGCAATGGTCATTAGTTTGTTTCCCTTTGACGTTGAATCTCGCAAAACTCCCAACTGAATCTTCCCAAATGAGTCGCGTGACTCCGTTCAAGCCGGTTCAAACGGCTGCCGTGAGTATGGAGTCTAAATTTGTTTCTGGGAGGTTTCTAATTTGTTTCTGGGAGGTTTCTAAATTCGAACCGTGTAGGGCCAGCACCGGAAATCCAACGGTCCAAAGGATTTTAGGGGGTAGAATCAAATATAGTTTTGAGTGCATACCCAGGTTGTGTCTTAGAGGGTTGTGAACAAATGTAAGACAGCGCTGAGATGAACGCAGTCCATGTATGCAAGTTACATAAACGTAGGTAGTCCGATACGATAGTACATGGATAGTACAGCCGTTTGGAAAAGGACTAATTCCAGTAATGGATATTTTCGGAGTCACCCAGCTCTTGATCATCGTTCAGCGTCCCGTTGGTAGACTGGTTGCCAGTTTCGATCTTGTGGCGCCAGTCTATCCCGTCGGCGCGCGATAAGACATAATGTGGAGACCACCAGGAAATGAACCAATGTTTTGAATTAGATTTTCTCAATTTTGGGTTAACATTCTAATGATTATTAAGCCGTTGAGGCAATTAATTAATTGTTTTAATTCTCGGTCTTGAAGACTGCATTCAATTTAATTTGGCAAGGCCCAGGCATTATTTTGAAGAAGGTCGAGTGATGACGATAAGATGATCGATATAGCCTGCAGCAGGCAGCAGGCAAACACCGCGGGCAAGGCCTAAAAAGTAAACGTAACTACCTGACTACTAGTACTACACTCCAAAGCCAGACTACGCACTATCTAAACAGGTGGGTTAGGCTTAATACGATCAAATCAGTTCTGTTGACTGCAAAAATATTGAGTGCTTTGCCCGTATATTTTGTTCTCTTTGTAGATCAAAGATGCGATGAAAAATGAATCTGAATGAGAAGTGTTATTTCGGAAGTGATGTGGATTTCAAATATTCACATGATACAAAAACCTCTGATAATCCTACATCATTTCATCATATATATCGAGGCAAACTTCCAGCAGGTCAGTGCGTGTCAGTCTATCAGCTCTTTCAGGCCTATAGTAAATCTGAATTATTAGGCCTGATAATAATACCAATAATATACTCTGAATACCAGTCGTTGTTACCGGTTCCCTACATCGGGAACGACGGCTAGGTGCAAGACTAGGCCTAATAGGGCTCATCTGATAGGCCTTAATTATTATAATTATAGCGCTCAATCCAGCCAGGTTGCTGCTCAGAAAGCTATACACATATGCTCCCATTAATATACTATTACCCCTGGTCTATACCTCAAAATCTCACCCCGGCATCTTTCCCTGGGGAGAACTTACATCCGAGGACATCTACCCGGTGCTTATAAGCCATCTATCAGGCCAGGAACCCATCATTTACTCCTGGGTAAAGAGAAGCAATGAGAAAAATGTCTTTCTCTGAGACAGGGATCCTAGAGTAGAAATGCTCCAACCCGTCACCCGCCCGCACCGATCCACGACCCGACTCACGATGTGATTGATTTGTCTCGATTTTTTGATATGTTTTGTAGGTTTTGTTGACCGCGTCGATGAAAACTGGTTTCAATGCTTTGATTCGGCTGCGACTGATTTATCTCAGTCGCGCAGTCCGAATATCGTACAACAATTCGGTCAAATCGAAAGTCCCGGTAAATATCTTAAATCTATATCAGAAGCTGCTCAAATGTTGGTTAAAGATAACCGATGGATACTATAGTGACAATGAAGTTTTAATTGTTACTATATCCACTTGTAAACTCAAACCAACTTTCAAACACGTTGGTGCAGGCGTAGGTCTGTTTGAGGATGAGTTCAGCATCATATTTTCCGTGTTTTTAGATTGTATTCCTGCGTTGAAGGAACCGGTATTGTGCACGCCTGCAAGACTAAATGAGTATCCTCCACAAATATACGAGACCCCAGTCGGATATGTCCCAGTTCAGAGGTACAAATCTTACAGTAAATAATATTGATTTCAGTGACTTTTATCGTAATTCCTACCATGAACATCCTTCCCAGACTATACCCAAACTATACCCAAAAACATTCAACTACTCAAATTGAATTGTAAAGTAATAAATCTATAGGTAATTCCTACTCCTCGTAGATCTCGCCATAAATCAAGCCTTATTTCAGATCTGTTCGGATAATATGCAGCGTTTAGATATTTCATTTGGCAGTAGAAATGGTTTCGAATTGACTTCGGCAGTGAACCCTCGGATGCAATATGAATTTGTTAGTGTTAACATTAATTCCACATTAATGACAAAACGTGTAAAAGATTGAAAGTTCGCTGTTTCATTAAAGCCAAGTTATCAGGTTGAATGAACCTGATGATCCACTTGATGATGGCTGCAGCTGTGGTCTCAAAAAGTCTTTAATTTAGCAGCCTCAGTAGCTCAGTGAGATAAGGCGTGATACTGTTGCATCCACGATCAGTGCTGAGTGAGTTCGAGTCCTACTGGCTGCTTACAGTGTGCGGGCAACACTTCAAAGGCCCCCCGGTCCCATCCTGAGGTTAAATGAATAATCTAATAGTGTTAGTCTTGGGAAACCAAGATCCAAGTGACGTAAAGCCAAACAAATTTCTCAAACGTTTATTCCTTTAGTGTGGAATTAATTTTTTTCACGGATTAGTATGTTTTGATAAACCCGTTACTATTTGAAATGTTTGAATTTCAGTCCGTTATTGAGATTAACGTCTTGTCTCGGTGATACTCGCAGCAGTACGCCTCATACACTCACTAATCATATGATACTCGATACGAGTTCCAATATGTCGTGGTCGAGTTCAATGGCCACACCGCCTACTAACGATGTAGAATTAACAGGTGAATATGTGTTAAAACCATTCATTAACAGTTATAGTGCGCTAACATGATCCATCAATCAATTATATGGTAAAAGGAGTGGTTTTATTACTAAGTGGCATTTCTTCAGTAGGCGATGACAAATTCTACTTAAACATTTATCCTTATCTTATTATCAGGACTGCAGTATAATTTTGTTCCATGATATACTGATTTAATTTATTTGATGTGCACAGAAATGTGAAAGATGTTACTGAGGGTCTTACCATTGATTACTGATTAATTTGAACATTTTCTTTCATATCAGTTTCAACTAAAGACAAGTAACCTTCTAACACTCTTGAAAAAAATACTTGTAAAACGAGTGTGTGACAGTTTGATTCTATTCTATCAGATTAGATTTATAACTGATCTTGCGTAATAAACTAAAATTTTGAAATGGCTCGTATAGAATAAACGTCAAATACTCTCATAGTTTTTCCTTCAATTTTCTTTCATATTGAAATTTGATTTGAGAAAAATCTGTTTGTTATGTTGTAAATGTACAAACATGTTTCAGTATACCATATCTACTGTTTGATATAATTTCTTTTATTTCTAGAAACTAATTGTATCGCGATGAATAATGAGGCGCTGTCAGATGACACTGATTATAAGCCTATGCCGGTGGTGATTATTAGTTATTACTTACAAAAATAGGCCTATTGCTTATCCATAGATTAATACTGAATACGTTAATTCTGGGGTCTCTTCGTCACGATGAGAAAAAACTGGGCATTTTGACTAAAGTTTTGATGATATTAAATGAGAATGGAATGTTTATCAAAAGAGTCACCACATCATTCTAGTCATCTCTATTTTTGAATCCCAATTTGTATTTTCAATTCAGTTAAGTGTAAGTCATCATTAGTAGTCAAAGAAGTTGTCAATATGCGTAATGATCGTCCCAAACTTTAATGACTTTCATTTTTACCAGTAATTATGTTGTAAATGCCGTAAAGAATGCCGCTCAAAAAAGAAGAATTCTGCTCCCAAATTCTAATTATTGAGTTCAGTAATAATTTTGTTTCATGAAACTTGCCTCAATCAGAAAATGAAAACTAAAAGACGATATGTATATTTCAGGGACCTGTGAGGGCTTTATTCGGTCAGACTGAGATTTTAGATAGTAGCGTGGAAACTGAAGGAATGGAATGTCTGAATTATTCACAGGATAGCAGCAGCGTTCAATTGATTCATACGTCTGCTATCAGCGATAGCGACGATACAAACCCGTTCTCGTGTTGCGAATACGTTCCTAGCGACAACGTTTTGTCCGATAACTTGAACGAAATCGAGATTAAAAAGCGACTGTCGTCGACCGGGAGCCAAGACGAAGGATGTCATGAATTCGTTAACGATCGATTCCAGGATGAGGAACGCACGAGATTATTCCATTTGAATACAGACGGTCGTTTGATGGAGGTTTCCGGTTCAACGCGGTCGGTGTCTCCTGTTTTTTCTGAACGCACTTCGTCCCCAGTTTTCGGCAAAGGCGATGAAGAAGTCGATGATGAAGATGTAATTTGCCCGTCACCGGAATACGCTCGAAAATCAGCCTTCGATCATGCTTCAAAAATTGAACAACGACGTTCTTGCGATACTGATGAAACTATTGATGGCGATGATTTAGATACTATTGAACCTACTCAGATAGAGATGTTTCAACCAGCCACTTCTAACACGCGAAACAGCGATCGCGGTGAAGAGTTTGTTGAGAAATTTTCGTCGAAATTCATCAATTCAAATTTGGTTGAAATGATCCCCGACAGTAATGACCTACAGGATTCCTCGCCTATTAATGAAAACACGGTTTCGCAGGAAACTGAAGTCGACAGTCAAAAATCTGAATCAATCCTCGCGAACGTGTTTAAAAGTGAAAATACGTGTTGTGTCAAAAGCTGGCAGAATGATGGATTAAAACTGTCAGGAGATGAGACTTCAGTTGCTGTCAGTTTGAGAGATTTGAATGAGACTGAAAGATCTCGAAGTTTTAATGATTTTGAAGAAAATAGTACAGAAGATATTGATATTAATACTAAGCAGGATGCTATGAACAGTAACAGAACAAACTGTTCCAGTCGAATTGAAGTTAGAGAAACGACGAATAAAGTTTTAAATATTGAAGAGGCGTTGTCGATATTTTCATCTCCACCTAGTCGTGTTCCAATCCGAAAAGCGGCTCCAAAAACGAAGCGAAAGTTCCGAATCAATGAAAGCGAGCAAAATATTCAAGAGGAAAAAACGGCTTCGCTAAACTGCGATCAGAAATTGAAAGACGAAGTTGATTCACTGGTTGAGCGTGAAGGTGACATCAAGAATAACATCAGTATTTCACATCTTACGGCTAATATTCCGCACGAAAATGAAGCTCTGTATTTTACTCAGATCTCACCGACATTATTGAATGCAGTTTGCGATGTCGTCGAAAAGGAAAATATTCAGTCTAACCGTATTAAAGATACAATTTCTTCTGTCGTGTCGTCGGATGACGCTGATATGCGAACTAACTCAACTGAAGCACGTACACAAGTATGTCAAAAGTCTCCGGCAGATGAGTCTAATACAGAGTTTAATCAATCTCAAAATGCAACTTGTTTATTCCCAATATTATCACCATCAAGTACTGCTGCGATGGTTCAAGTGACTGATATGGTTTCACGAGGTGTAACGAGTTTATCCCGGCAAAACTCACCTAATTATAGCAATACGCGTTTACAAAGATCGAGTATTACGACACCAGTCAGATGGAGCAAACAAGATCCTATTCATCAAAAACATAGGACAGTTGAACTTGAGGAGAAATATAACGCCGTTCAACACGAAATCACCAAAAACTCAACGTCAGATATTCAACAGCAGACGGCTGTATCGAGTCTGTTTAAAAAGAAGAAAAAGTTTATGTATCCGACATCGAAACAAATTTCAGAAACTTGTCCGAAGAAAGTTTTCCAGTTCAGATCGGATACGAGCGATGTATCGGGGAAATCTAAAGTATCAACTGATACTGCAACGATACTCAGTGATGACACTATTACAGATTTATCAGTGAATAGAAATAGCACCAGAGATGATGCTTGTATTGATGTTACAGACACTGATGTAGATGTTGCTAGATGTGTAAAGATTGTTGATACAAGTAGTAAAAAATGCAGACAACAAAACAAAACATCAGGTATTTATTCATTTATGTTACTACAGTCAAACTTGTTTAATACAGATCATCAACAGGTTTATGAGAAATCTGTATTAATTAAATATCATATCTTACATGACTGTAAATAATATCTGGGTTACCGGTAGATCAAAATCCGGATTTAACTGATCTGAATCAAGTTGGTTTCACTGGATTTTCTTTAATTCATACAAACAACTGCTTATTGATAAATCTCAATTCGTTTTTTGTGTTTGTCTTACAGAATTCAAGACGTTTAGCACCTACCAGCGAGAAACTGGTTCCGATTCATTCGAAAATAGTCGTGAAAGGTTTGTAATATCAGGACTGTATCGATCCGATCATACGGAAAACCGGAACCTGGAAAGCGAAGTACGTAAAAATGACTTTCAAAAACCAGTTGAAAGTTGTGGAGGATTTCTGGCGCCAAAATCTGAAATTCCCGTTGCCTGTCGATCGAATGATGTTCCTCTCGGAGGATTTACAAGCGGGAATGGAAAAAATCTGATCGTTTCTACGAAAGCATTACAATCGGCTTCGCATCTTTTTGCCGATATAGATGAGATTTCACTCGGTGATTCAACAACCGTTAGTGCAGGTGTGTCCATGAAGAAAACAGGAATCTCTACAGGAAATCGTATAAGTTCTGGTATTGCCGGAGATGAAGATATCCAGAAAAATTCCGGATGTTCTGTAGAAAATGATGATATACCAAAAAATTTCTTACAAAAACCGACGTATGCAGAAGTCAATAGTTTTGGAGGCTTCACAACTGGAAATGGTAAGAAACTAAGCGTATCTGACAATTCATTGAAAAAAGCATCTGTTCTGCTAGATGAAGCTATGAATGATAATGTATGCAAATTAGACGATGTGAAGCAACCAATCATTGCCCAGACGTATGATGATAACATTATAGACGAGCAATTTGAATCATTTTTGTCCCGTTTGAAAAGTAATGGAAAACATCAATCGGATAGTCACCGGTTCAAACCGCCAAAAGTGATGAAAATGTCAACGGAAAAGAGAGAGATAGAAACTAACTCAACTACACGCGATGTACGTCGAGCAGAGGAGCCAGCGTTCACACAGTTCTCACAAGAACGCGATCAATGTTTCGAAAGTCTCGATCATTTCACATTCACGCAACTGGTCGAAATAACTGACAGTACATCAGCGTTTATACAAACCGATAACGAAATGATCGGTTTTACGCAGGAATGTTTTATACGACGTGATACGCCTGATAGACACGGCGACGGTCTTAGCGACGTTGTTCGAAATCCAACAGATGAAAATAAGAACCTGAAATATTTGCCGAGTTGTAACGAAGAAGATGGAGATTCTTCAGATCGTCGAGCGATCTCTGATGATATTCCTGATAGTATAACTATTCCCGATGATGCAGTATCTAGAATTGAAAGTTTAAATTCGTCTAATAATGATGAGACTCTGCAAGGTGAAACCGGCAGCAATGATTTAGTCAGTAATATTCGTATAGAAAGTGACGTCGATGAAGAGGAATTTTCGCTGAATCCGATGTTGAAAGAACTGACCGATTCGTGGCTTCCGTCATCGTCGAACATCCAGGCTCATTGTCTACAAGACTCGTTGAAAACCGAACAGCGCGTTCATCTGAACGTGAAATTAAATGACGAAAACGAATGCGAAGTTACGATGGAACCGGTTTCAAACGGCAAAATAGCGGTCGAAACTAACGATTGCGAAATGTTACAAGTCGATCGATCTGGTGATTCTGGAAACTGTAGATTCAGCGTTCCGACGACACCGGCCGCTAAAACAGTCGTTTCATATACAGCTATAACACCGATTATAAATCAGAACGATTCCGGATATAAAAGTACGTCAACTCCGATAGTTGATAAAAGTAGTTCGTCAGCGGTCAATAGTAAAACTCAATTATCGGTTACTTTAGTCGAGGAATTCGATACTTCGTTCAACCCTCTGATTTCGCCGAACGAAGCGACTCGAATCGACGAAACGAATGATACGCGAGAGAATAGTTTAATCGGAGTTTGTGACAGTTTTCAAACAGCGAGCGGTTGGGCCGTCGGGTATTCAGACGAATCGATGTGTCAAGCTGTTAAACTATTCGACGATATTTACGCCGATAAAAGTGAACTGTCGTTAAACTGCGAAGAGTTTGAACGAGAATGTGATTTCGATGCTCCGTCGTTCGGTTGCACTCAGAAACGTAAACGCGTAGATTCAAACGATTCAGGTGAACAATCGCTGGTGGTCGGTGAGTCGCGTATCGGTGAACGCTTGACAAAACTTCAAACTGATGAAAAGGAGAATATGAATGCAGAATTTCCAGTCGATGTTGTATTAGAAGAATCGATGAAACCTCGAAAGTTATTTCCAGATGAAAATAAATCATCTGAAATTAGAAATTCTGATCAGTCGGTTCATAATGTACGTAAGAATGCAACATCAGTAGTACATTTTGCAGGATTCTCAACTGCTGGCGGTAAAACTATGACTATTTCTGAACAATCTTTGAAAAAAGCTAGAAGTTTGTTTACTGAAGAAGACAAACCAACTGAAAGTGTGACTCCAAAACAGTTTGGGGGATTCTCAACTGCTGGAGGCAAAACTGTGACTATTTCTGGAGAATCTTTGAAAAAAGCTAGAAGTTTGTTTACTGAAGAAGACAAACCAACTGAAAGTGTGACTCCAAAACAGTTTGGGGGATTCTCAACTGCTGGAGGCAAAACTGTGACTATTTCTGGAGAATCTTTGAAAAAAGCTAGAAGTTTGTTTACTGAAGAAGACAAACCAACTGAAAGTGTGACTCCAAAACAGTTTGGAGGATTCTCAACTGCTGGAGGCAAAACTGTGACTATTTCTGGAGAATCTTTGAAAAAAGCTAGAAGTTTGTTTACTGAAGAAGACAAACCAACTGAAAGTGTGACTCCAAAACAGTTTGGAGGATTCTCAACTGCTGGAGGCAAAACTGTGACTATTTCTGGAGAATCTTTGAAAAAAGCTAGAAGTTTGTTTACTGAAGAAGACAAACCAACTGAAAGTGTGACTCCAAAACAATTTGGGGGATTCTCAACTGCTGGAGGCAAAATTGTGACTATTTCTGGAGAATCTTTGAAAAAAGCTAGAAGTTTGTTTACTGAAGAAGACAAACCAACTGAAAGTGTGACTCCAAAACAGTTTGGAGGATTCTCAACTGCTGGAGGCAAAACTGTGACTATTTCTGGAGAATCTTTGAAAAAAGCTAGAAGTTTGTTTACTGAAGAAGACAAACCAACTGAAAGTGTGACTCCAAAACAGTTTGGAGGATTCTCAACTGCTGGAGGCAAAACTGTGACTATTTCTGGAGAATCTTTGAAAAAAGCTAGAAGTTTGTTTACTGAAGAAGACAAACCAACTGAAAGTGTGACTCCAAAACAATTTGGGGGATTCTCAACTGCTGGAGGCAAAATTGTGACTATTTCTGGAGAATCTTTGAAAAAAGCTAGAAGTTTGTTTACTGAAGAAGACAAACCAACTGAAAGTGTGACTCCAAAACAGTTTGGAGGATTCTCAACTGCTGGAGGCAAAACTGTGACTATTTCTGGAGAATCTTTGAAAAAAGCTAGAAGTTTGTTTACTGAAGAAGACAAACCAACTGAAAGTGTGACTCCAAAACAGTTTGGAGGATTCTCAACTGCTGGAGGCAAAACTGTGACTATTTCTGAGCAATCTTTGAAAAAAGCTAGAAGTTTGTTTACTGAAGAAGACAAACCAACTGACAGTATGACTCCAAAACAGTTTGGAGGATTCTCAACTGCTGGAGGCAAAACTGTAACTATTTCTGGAGAATCTTTGAAAAAAGCCAGAAGTTTGTTTACTGAAGAAGACAAACCAACTGAAAGTGTGACTCCAAAACAGTTTGGAGGATTCTCAACTGCTGGAGGCAAAACTGTGACTATTTCTGAGCAATCTTTGAAAAAAGCTAGAAGTTTGTTTACTGAAGAAGACAAACCAACTGACAGTATGACTCCAAAACAGTTTGGAGGATTCTCAACTGCTGGAGGCAAAACTGTAACTATTTCTGGAGAATCTTTGAAAAAAGCCAGAAGTTTGTTTACTGAAGAAGACAAACCAACTGAAAGTGTGACTCCAAAACAGTTTGGAGGATTTTCAACTGCTGGAGGCAAAACTGTGAATATTTCTGAACAATCTTTGAAAAAAGCTAGAAGTTTGTTTACTGAAGAAGACAAACCAACTGAAAGTGTGACTCCAAAACAATTTGGGGGATTCTCAACTGCTGGAGGCAAAACTGTGACTATTTCTGGAGAATCTTTGAAAAAAGCTAGATCTTTATTCACAGAGGAACAATCACCAGAAGTTCAGACCATTCAAGATCTATGTGATAAGACTGATTCTCAGGGATTTGATGGACTATGTTCCGATAAGGCTGAGATCTGTAAAATCCCCAGTCAGAATCCTCGTTTACACAAATCAGATGATAAAGAAGAAGATGTAATGAGTAAAGAAATAAGAGAGAGTTCTCTTGCGCTATTGGCTGATGGTGAATTCGATGAGATTGTTTATGTCAAACGTACCCCAACTCGTCCATGGATGAAACCACACTCAACAACTCCCGAAGGTATGGTTCTATTTCCATTTATACTCAGTTGTTACCCCTCGAATCCATAATCTTTTTTGAACTGTACTTTATCATTCTTTCAGGCGTCAGTTTTGATCGTGATATTTGTAAAAATACAGCCTGCAGGAGTTCCCCTCTTGATACGAAATCTAATTCCTCAATGAGGTAAAGTTAAACATTGTATACTGGTACTTTATTTCCTTAACTCAGGCCAGTGATGCTAATTTTTAGTTTGAAATCATCTTTCACTTTACAGGTGGCTAGGAGCTAACTCTTACAAAGCCTACAATGATAGTAAAGCGTGGAAAAATGACAGACCAACGATCTTAAAACCATCACAAAAAACTCCTCAAGGCGTTCAGAAACCATTTACAAAAACTTGTGAATCCTCAGTGAAGACTCCAGCGAAACCATCTACATTTATCAATCCTATAAAGAGTGCTCATTCTCCTTGTGAAACTCAAACTCGAGAGAATAGAAAAACTCAAACAACGAAGCCGGTTTCTAGCAGCTCATTTATATCACCCGTAAAACCATCAACTTTCATTTCCCCGGTTAAAGTTCAAACGCAAGAAAACTCGAATGCGATCCAAGAAAGCAATCGAAAACGTCCCTTATCGAATTCGGAAGAGTCATCGAATAAACGACTGAAAGTGAATAATCTCAAAGCTGAAACTGTAAGTGCAGATCACTGATTTCTCGGTTTAAAACCCTTTCAATGCTGACTAATTTGTACCCGAATGTGCCGGAAATGATTTGAAAATTTAGAAAAAATGAGTGTTTTGAATTATGGGTACGCTTGCTAGTGCAACTGCAGCACCACGGTGCAGTGTACCATTATTTACTGATGTTTGACACGTGCTTTCATCTTTCTATAGAGAAAATAACATCAATACACTGTGATACGGTGTACTAGTCTATCACTGATTTGTAACACCGCACGCACTGTGGTGTATAAGCTTTGAAAGGGTTAATGTAATCTTTTGATTCCTTTTTAGTTGACGGTCGATAATACTGAATACTCGGTCATAAACGATGAAATTCTATGCGCGCGACAAGAAGCCAGATTCGGTCAAGAATTGAAGATCAAGAAAAAGAAACGCTTAAAAATTCAAGCATTACCCGGCAAATTGTGGAGTAAGAAACGAACTTTTAAACGGATTAATCTGCAAGATGTAGTAAATGGTGGAACGCCGGGATGTTTCACTAAAGATCAGGTATACAGGACACTTACAATTAGAATATTAGTAGAAAAGCTTGTACGCTCAAATGTGAAGAATACGTTGATGATAGATATGAAATTAACTATACACAAATTTAAGAGATTTAGAACTTATCTATCATGAGGAAAAATCTAAAGACACAGCGCTTTGGACTCATGAGACCGTGGTCAAGGATTATTCAGAATATATTCAGAGAACAAGTTCTCGACCTGAGATTTTTTATAGCGAGTATGTTGAGACATGTGTTATATATTGAGTTTTCTTCATGTAGCTATATCGTTGTGGTATCCATTCGAGTACGACTGAAATTACGTGTGAAAGTTCGGCTTCGTATGAATTCATCGCTGCAGAACACTACAGTAAAACAACACTACGAGATTCCGGTTGCGTATTCGTTAAACTGGGAGATGGCGCTGAACTGATATGGGATAACCGATCACATGCAGGTGTTCAGGAATTTACCATGTATGTTTTATCCCTTTGAGGTCAAACGGGACTTTTGGGTCTGAACCCCTTTAACCCACAATAAGTTGATTATCAAAAGAATAAATTCCAACCTACCACTTTTAAATAATGCATAACTATGTTTTCTAACATTTCCAATTCATCAAATTATTTTCTGATGATTGACTAGGATGTGGTCACCATGGAAACATGATGAGACAAAACCTGTGAAAAAAATCCTGTCGGGACTTTTAAGTCCAACCACGTATAACTCCTATATAAGCAATGGGACCTAAAAGTCCCTACAGGGGTTTGAAGATACTGTTATTTGCAGATGATTTCAGGTGGTTTTGGCAAGATATCTGTCTTGACTTTGTCATGAAGTAAGGATGAATTTTCAAATTTTTCGACTTCCGGTTGCCATAGCAACCATGGGATTTGATGAATTCAATTTTTTTCACCCGAAATGTTTAAGTTGCTATATAACCAAGTTCATAATAGCATAAATACAATGTTTCTCCATAGTTAGAGTTACTCGGACCTCAAAGGGTTATATGGACTTTCTTGGGCATATTGTTAACAGCCTGGGTTACCCAAAAGTTGGTTTGAGTTGACTAGGGGATAAATGCTATAGTGACATTATTTGTCCACCAGTTAACTCTAAATCTTATCAACGTTTAAGTAAGCAGCTCTTAGGTAATAACTTGGAAACACAATAACTTTCAATTGCTGCATCGCGGGATGCTGAAACTTACAAATTTTCAATGCAGCAATAATATCCAGGTTCCATTCATAAATCGACCTAGACGTTCGTTTTTTTTTTTTGTAGAATTATTAATTTTGATTCCGATTTTAACGTATTTCCGTTGCACGTGTTGTTGTTAAATTATCACGGGGCACCTTCGAGTAACATCCTGTTTTTCACATGACGCATGATTTATAAACAGCCGAGCGTTTCGTCATCAATCACTTGTTTTAAATCACCACATGTCAACCAAGTCGTCTATGCTGAGCAACTTCTTCCCAATTTGTATTTTGTATATTTCGATGAGTTCGAATCGAATCATTCACTGGTGTTTTGTTTATATTTTCAGGGGTTTTATGGCTATGAATGGCGTCGATCCAAATTTGATCTCTAAAGAATGGGTAGCAAATCATTACCAGTGGATAGTGTGGAAATTAGCCGCGCAAGAAGTTGCGTTTCCATATCAGTTTGCTGGCAGGTGGGTACTGTACCATGAAAGATGTATGGCCTTCTAGACCCTTATCCTCCGGGCCCTCTTGACCCTAACCAGATCCTTACTGGATCCTTATTTCTGCGGTTGAATAAGCACATCACAATAGTTTGGACCACTATCCGGCCACTTCCTATAAATCTCAATCTAAATTTCTCCTCGTAAACTGGATTTATTTCACCGGTCCTAAAAGATTCGGTTTATGGTATTAGGTCTATGACGGTACTCGCTGATAATCAAACTTCACATTGTCATTTATATGTATCAAATTTATGTTTTCAAAGGCGTTTAACTCCTGATCAAGTGATGCTTGAACTCAAATACAGATACGACCGGGAAATTGACCATAGTCACAGGTAGGAAGTTCTACAACTATATTCAAATACTGATTACTGAAATCATAGTTTATTGGTTTATTATTCATTATAACAGCTATAGAATAGATTAACGAGTTCATAGATATTGTAAACATGCATACAGAAAATATATATGTATATATATATATATATTATATGAAATAGAGTTAATTAATATATTGTACTTCAGTCCAATAATTGAGAGGTTTGTTGTAGTTTACCAGTAGATTTAAGCGACATTTTCAGGGGCAGTGTAAAATTTACCAAAAAACAAAATATGACCCGCAAATATTTCACAACACATAACATCACAACTCAGTAAGGGGCTGTTCATGCATCACTTCTCCCAATGTACATAATGCTTGAAATTGCCTAAATGTATTGAAAATTGTGATTTTGCCTTTGAATATTATACGAACAGCCCCTAAACAGTATTACACAACGAGGACCCCGTTTAACTAGACTTTTAGCCTCCCGTATCAGAAATAAAGTGATGTCTATTCATAAACTCAGTTTGAGTTTAGGATTTATATAAGGAGCGATTTCACAATTCAACATTTGTAGAATTTGTGAAATTATGGATCAATTTTATATTGAATATGAGAAGAATCTGGTGGCGTTGTCCTTGTGCACTATCATCCCTGTCGGACCTTCACTTGCCACAAGCGGAATCCTCGATTGCCACAGTCCATATAGTGACCACATGACTGTTTAATTTTACTCTGATTGATTACTCTGATACTGGTTTACCCAGGATATTCCTTCGATTTGTAATTTACAGTTTTTCTTGGCGAGTAGTAACTGTTTATCGGCGTATGACACCGGATTATCGGCTAAACGTAAAACTCTCAGTTTGCGATTGTTCTCCAGAGCGTTCGCTAGGAACTGATAACCGGTTTTCGATACAGCAGCGTTCCTGCTCAGATCTACTTTCTCCAGACTGTGATTGAAACTCAACGCCTCGCCGAATGCGTGCATTCCGTTGTCGTCCAGCGATATATCGCTCAAATTCAATTCGATTAAACTGAGGTTTGAGCGTAGACCTTTGACCATCGCGGCGAACGTCATTCCTTCCAGTTTTACCGAAGATAGATTCAGCGATTTCAGCGAAACGGTGCGTTCCAGGTACGTGCACAGTTCTTTAGTCGTAGATGACGTCATTACGCAATAACTGAGGTTCACTTGTTCGAGATGTTTGGGTAAGTTGCGTACGACGTTATTCACCAGTAAACCGTTTTTACTGTTAACGAATTCGAATCGTTCGACCGAGTTCATTTTACGACAGGCGTTCTGTAAATCGGCGCAGACTTGCGCGGCGATGTCGTCGTTTGATCGGTCGGACTCGTCGCGTACGCGTATCGATTTTATTGATTGGCTACCGTTGAACGCTCGTGCCAAAAACTGTCCGAATAACGTTTCGTAAACCCAGTTAATGGTTAACTGTACGACGTGATCGTTGCCGTTGATGACGTCTGCTAGTTCTAATAAAGCGTATTGATTTGATTTACTCGCGTAATCGATGGTCAGATCGATTTCTCGTACGATCGATGAATTCAGTTTGATAACTCGCGCGAATCCGATCAGAGCGTAAGACGACGTAAACGGTTCGTTTTTGATGATGATTTTCGCCGGTAAGGAATTCGCGACGAGTTCGGTTAATTCGTGGTTGTCTTTGATTTCGTGCAAACACTCGAGCGACAGTTGATAATCCATTAATTGTCCTTCTTTCCGCTCGGCGCAAAAATCAACTTCATTGACGCTTTGATCGATACCAGAGTTTACCCCGGAGAGCTCGGTGATACCTCTGTTTACCCCGGAGAGCTCGGTGATACCTCTGTTTACCCCGGAGAGCTCGGTGATACCTCTGTTTATCCCGGAGAGCTCGGTGATACCTCTGTTTACCCCGGAGAGCTCGGTGATACCTCTGTTTACCCCGGAGAGCTCGGTGAATATGATTTTCAGCAGGTCGGTTTTCGTATCTTTGCGTCGAAGTCCGCACAGAAATCGACATACGTTATGAAACCAAGGGTCGTTTATAAGCTGAGGAACGTGCTCCCAGAGATCTTCAATTTTCATACCGTGAAACATCATCGCGACAAAAAAATCCTGTACGATTTTATTTGTAAAGTAATAAACATTCAAGCGTTCGTCGTCTCTGCTCATTTTGCGCAGAAATCCCAAATTATGAATCTGAACAGTGGCCTGTTCGGAATCGGCATTCTGGTCGAGGTCGAAAATCAGTTTGTGGTTTCGTAGACTGGATAGCGCCACCTGTTGGAGTTGTTTAGTAGCTCGTCGTACCTGCGTGATCGTCTCGCCGGAGATGTTCACGTTCATGCGTTGCATAGCAACGACGTATTGTTCCATGAACATTGTTTCGGTCGTCAACGCGAGTTTTCCCTCGAGACAAAACGCGCACATATACAATAGAAACAGCGGCCGTTTAGCGAACTTCCTCAACGTCAATTCTTGCGCCGCGTGGATTTTCTCGTGTAGCGGAAAAAACCTTTCGATCGGCGTTTTCGTCAAAGCGCTGTATTTTTTTATGAATTCTCCGATGCGTCGTTTTTCGAAGCCTTTCAACGTCAGACGTATTTTGAATTGATTCAACGATTGTTTGTAGATGTTTTTAGTCGTCATGACGATCGTCGTATCGGGTAGAATCTTGCGTTCGATCAGATCGTAGATTTCGTGATCCCGAGCGACGCTCAATTCGTCGTAGCCATCCAACATGAATATTACATCGTTTTGATTTGTTTCTAGTATTTGCCAAATATCGTTAGCGTTCTGATTGTAATCGGTTGTTAGTTGTTGTCTGATGTAATCTCTGATGCTGCCTGTGATGGTTTTCAGATCTATGCTGATTAACAGTGGATACTCATGCGGAAAGAATGCGTTTAAAGTCGCCCAGTCATAAGTTAATCGCTGACATAAAGTAGTTTTACCAGTTCCAGTCATTCCTGTAATCAGTATTCTCTTGTTTCTGCCGGCACCTCCCATCCCCGCGTTGTCAAATAGATTCTGTAAGCTTACCGTGTCCCTGAAAGTATATCGAGTTTCCTATAATCCTAGTCATCATCTTAACCCTTTCTTTCAGAGCCATGTACCTCGCAGTGCGGTGTATCCATGTGATCATAAATTGTTGAAAACCTCTATTGAAAGATGGCAGAATCCGTCAAACATTATGAAATGTTATTAACTAACATTACGAAATATTAGAAACTAACAATACACCGCACTGTAAAGTGGACACAATATATCGATATACAGATTATACACCGCACTGGGGTGGAATTTTCCATAAAATTTCAAAATTATCTCCAGTATTTTAGGTACCGGCACTGAAAGGGTTAATCATATCGAATTGAGGTTTGGTTTTTACGCTTACCCCAATGGTGTTGCTAGTACTGGTGGCAAAAAGAAATTCTTAATGTTGATAATGCCATCAGAGAGCCACGGTATCGGCATCCATTTTTGATAAAGTGATTTGTAGTGAGAATGTAGAACTTGAGACAATTGAGTGACTGCGTCTACAACAAGTTAATATAGAGATGTAAGACAAAAAAATTATCATGAAGTCTTTCATTTTGGAGGGGAATTGTGACATTTTTAAGCCACTTGGGCGTAATTTCTGGCCAGTTCTGGTACTATTTTCTGGTACACGGGCAGAGCTTTTCCTTTTTAACAAAGATATCGAGAATGCACTGAGTGTGAATAAAATACTGGCAGGTAAAATGAAACAAATCTTCCGTCGAAAAATGGAAAACTTGCATCAGTGAAATAAGTATATGATCATCTCACCTGGCTTCACGCTCGCCACTTTCTTCTTTTGTTTATTGTATGTTTTCATCATTTGCTCGTGCAGTAGGTTATGTTTAAGTTTCAAGGCACGACAGAATTCCGTGAACGCCGACGCCGACTTTTTCACCAATACGTCGAGTAACGTATCCATTCTATAGTGATTCTTATTGTCAGCGTAAATCAGTTGTTTGTCTTGCATCGATAAAATGTTCATCTTCATCAAATGGTCGATTACGTCGCCTGGTTTTACATTCGCTGTTAGTTGTTTGTAGAATTTTACCAGTGTTTGACGTTCAGCTGCAGGCATACCTGTAATATTCAACTATCAAACTAAAGTCGTCACATTACTGAAATCGTCTCTCAGTCCCAACTTGCGATTGTACTCAATTTCTAATTCATTGTACTAAGCATAAGACATCTCTATTTTTAGTCCTTATTTGTATTTTTAATTCATTTTGCTAAGTGTTAGTCATTTCATCAGATTGTCCCAACTATGATGACTTAATTAACCCTTTCAGTGGTAACTAATACACCGCGATGCCATGTACTAGCAAAGGCTATCGCTGATGTAGACACTGCACTGCAGTGTATGCACTGAAGATTTCACAGTTTGTTAAATTTGAATCTCGAGTCTAATGAGTTCATTACCAATGATTTCACTTATTTGTAAGGATGAAAAGATTTCAAATAACCCAAGAATCGAACTGAAAAATGAATTGTTGAAGAGGATCGTGTATTGTTACCTAGCGCGCTGTGGTTTCCTCCGTCTGCGCTCATTTCCGAATCAGTTCCAAAATCGGTTGATTCCGAATCGCTGTCGTTGTTTGTTCTACGACGTCTGTGAGAAGAGGAGAGCGCGGCGGTGTTCGGTTTAGAAGTCGCGACCGTATGAGGACGCCTGAACGCCGCCCAATCGACCGTGCTCGATTTCTTACGTTGTTCGTAATCGTCGCGTTTCGCGATTTCGTTTTCTCTCTCGTTCCACTTCATCAGATCGTCGTAAATCACTTGTTGATGTTCGTGCGGTAATTTCTCGGCGAATATCTCTTCGATGGCCGGTTTAACGGCGTCGTCTCCTCCGAGCATCAATAAAACGATCGACAACTCGCTCCACATGTCGATGAACTCGTCGGCGGTCATCGTCGAGTTTCTCCACACGAGCTGTTTACGGAAGTGTTGCAGACGCACGATATTCGCGGCAGTCGTCATATCGTTATCTAACGGTTTACCGGTCCAGCCGTTCGGATACGGCGCGCTCAGGTGACAGATATTCTTCAACAATACGAACAGTAACGTCGCGTCGAAAGCCTCGGACGTCGTGCGTCTCGAATGTTTCGGGTACAGTTTAAACCAGTATTCCTCGGATATTAAACCCGAACTGCGAAGTCGACGTAGATAAACTTGAAGCTCGGTTTTCGCTAGTTTTTCTTTGAGCACGAGCGGCGGAAATATCTGATTGAAAACCTGTCGTAACGCGATAGTACCGATATCGACCAATAGGTGGCACAGTTTGGCGTGGCGTTCCCCGCCCAGGTGCAAGTCGACGTTCGTTGACACTTTCTTTTTTGCCATCGTCTTTTCTTTCTCTTCACCCTGAAAAAAAAGGAATTATAATTATCATTTTTGCCATTTTCATCTCTTTTTCTCCTTAGCCCTGAAATAATTAATTGTTTTTGTTACGGTGTCTGAGTATTAAATGTCAAAGCTGCATCGGCGTGATAAAAACAGACTTGTTTCTGGCAGAGATTATCACTATGGAAACTATGCACCAATCTCTGTAATGACTACAAACCAAAAACGTTTTTATCGTTCCTATCGTTCCTATCGTTCCTATCATTCGTCTCTTGAAATGTGTTGAATTAGTGGCACAGTGAAGTTCTAGTTTGGCCATTGACTCTGAAACGGTGGGTTTGATGACGATGTCAATTTCTTGTTATTAAACAATCGAATGGTTGTAAATATAACTGGTTTAAGTTGTGTAAAATATATTTATTGAATTAATATAGAAAGCTATATTTATTCTCGCGGTGAGTTCTATATTAACTTCCATTGTCTACTATTATCGGCAGCTATGAAATTTTCATTTCGATTTCCCTACTATGACCTCGTTTTGTTTGTAACGCGTTTTACGCGGAATATTTATGAAATTTTCTGAATTCGATGAATTTTAAGCGATTCGCGAAAGAGAGACGGAGAATTCATGCGTAGAATTTTACGACATAAAATGAAATATTCATAGAATTCTACTGTTATATTTCCTATCATAATATAACGGTAACATTTAAACTGATGCTATGCTGTACCATATTATAGTAGGGCAAATTTTCAAAATTCGAATGTGCCGCCCAAAAAGTCTGGAAATTTTTTTTGCGAAGAAAATTCTTGAAAGACAAAAAATGAAGAGAGAAAAACCCTTTGGTCCTAAATTTTATGTGTGAGAACCACCAGAACTGGAACGAATGTTCAAACACTCGCAGCCCTCGCAACCCTCGCAACGCCAATCCCTTCAAAAAATCCTTTTAGAATTGCACTTGTTCATATAAACACAATCTGAGATCTCGGGACTGGAATAATCATCCTACCTTTTCTTCATCAGACATGAAATAACTGTTTTCCTGTATTGTATTTAATCTATGACCCAAAGCGCTAGAGCTCTCAGAGCTAGTTACAGACATGTCTTCGATATTCCTATCTCATCCGTAATCTGCTTAGAATATGAAATCTGCTCGTATTATAGTAATTATAAGACCCCCGAGATAAATTCTTCGCGACATATCACGATTACCTTAGCAATAACTGTTTCACGAGTTCCATGAAAAACGACGGTTTATTCTAGACAAACATAATGTTCACCTATTGAGGCCTAAAAATGCGCTGAAATAATATTGTTATAGGCAGATTTCATTTATTACATCCATTATATCCTTCAGGTGCATTTCTTATTATCAAAACATTAATAGGTGAAAGTGCACGCAAACGTAAAGAAACTGATATATTATTCAGATTGCGCTGAATGTCTCAATCGGTATTTACAATCATTTCGTGCAATTCAAGCCTGATTTTTAATAGCACGAAAAATGAATGATTAACGTGTGAATTTTATTCTTTTCAGTTCGTCGTTCTTAATCAGATTATATGCGTGTATATATTAGACTGCTTTAGATTTTCTGCGCAGAATTTGAAGAAAACGTTTAGAAAGATTAGTTTTAAATGTATATCGAAATAGAAGGCTCGAGAACTGACCTGCATCTTGTCGACCACAGTACCGGCTATACTCAAACAATGACAGTGATATTGTTAGCGTTAGTTTGTGACTGTCCTCGGTGTCACAAACTACCGGCCATAGTCTCACATGATAAGATAAACCCAGTCCGTTTGCTGCCAGTGAACCACAAGCGTAATCTTCTAATGGAAATACTTTCTATTGCGTATTTCCCAAAAATAAATAATCTAAAAGCATTTCATTGTGCTTTCAATATTTATACGTACTGAATTATTTGATTACTCGAGTATATTTACTATATTTACGTTGGTAGTAGTCAGGTTAATCTGTTTAAACATCTTTCAGTATAATTCATCAGAGTTTGTAATGAAAAATAAATAGTATATATTGAGACAGGTTCTGTAAACTCTTCTTAAATAAAAGCCTGGCAAATATGTTATACTATATGAGGTCAAGTTCTCCAATTATATATTCTTTCAAACAAAAACCTTCTAATTTTCTTAGGAATAATGAAATCTTGAATACATTTCATTCCTAAAGATGACTATAGCACTGAAAATAAAACATTCCCAATGGGATACCTTTTTGAATTCTATATCATCAAATATTTAATGATAGATGTTAATTTGTTCAATCCGTTTTAGATCAGCTTTGAAGAAGATAATGGAGAGGGATGACACGTCGACCAAAACACTGATTCTTTGTGTCTCGAAGATTATTAATTTCCCATCTGAAACAGTGTCTTCAGTAAGTGATTAGATACTTTATACTGGGTATAAAAACATCGTGGTGTTTTTTGGATAGATTACTTCTATCAATCTTCTGCGGTTTATTTCAAACAATTGTCATGTGAAATATGGGTAGAAGTATTCTACGCAAAACATCCAGGGCCATTTGCTCAAAAGCTGGTTAAAGATTTAACAGGTGCATGAATACTGTTTTATCAATGAACTTTTAATTGTAACTATGTCAACTATCCACTGGTTAACTCTAACCAACTTTTGACCAACTGCCACACTTAATTAACATATTTTCATTGTTAAATCTTCAATATTTGAGGGTATTTTACATACTCTATCTACATAGCCTGTGACTATGATGCTATTCATATTTTCTAATTGATAAAATTGCTATTCATTTCAGGGTGTAATTGAATTGACAGATGGCTGGTATAAGATTCCTGCTCTACTCGATAAACCATTAACAAGTCTTGTTGAAACTGGTCGCATTTCAATCGGGCAAAAGCTCTGTATTTCCGGAGCTGAACTTATCGGTTCCCAAGATGCTTGCAGTCCTCTAGAGGTCAGTGGAGTATTTATTTATGTTGACATGATTTTACAGGGTGACGACATAAATCTATCCACTTCCAAATTCTCTGTGTTTTCCCTCTTAAACTGGAACTTTCCCACAGGTCAGGATGCTATAATCTATTAATGCACTTTCCTTGAAATAGAGAAACCCTTCAGAACCCCTAATGAAAATAATTGAACGTAAACTTAAAACAGATTATGTCTGAGAAGAATTTGAACAATTTCGCAGTCAACCATTTCCGTGTTTTCGGAGTTTTATCAAATTTCCTGTATTTCTCCAGAGGGAAATTAGTTCCTTGTGTTTTCCTCGTGTTTGAGAAGTTCACTGGTAATTTTCAAACAATAGTTTGTAACTTAAAAATTCACCGAACAATACTTAAACTTTTCAAACCAACTCGGAAATGTAATCGTTATTCTATTGAGTATGTGGTGTACAGTCGAGCATTGACAGCGTTAGTGAAACCACCACCTTTTAAAATCAGTGTATTATTGTGCATGTATTCTATAAACGCCCTGCACGATACCTAGAAGTTCTATAGTAATCTTTGAATAACGCGTATAATATAAGTGACAGTGACTGATGAAATGGCTTTTAACCGTTTATAACACCGCAGCTGGGACGAGACCTGGTTTATAATGAAATATGTCAGTAATTAATCAAAATCATTCGTAGAAATCATTGATTACTTAATTTTATCCTAAATCTTTTGATTAATTATCAATTCATGCGTTAAATTGAATTTGTATTCGGGTAAAAAATGAAGGTCGATCTCGTGGTTTTAAGGGTTAAATAAATGGGCTTTTCGGTAAGCGTTAATTCGTTCATCAATTGGGCTTAAATCTGACATCTTTCTTCAATTATAAAAATCAATTCAGCTGAAGACGCACGAATACATTGTTTACCAGAAAGACGATTACCGCATTCACGCTACGTTATATTTAGATTTATTCTATTCCGATTTAGAACTGACCAAGCGTTCACATCAGAGTCCGTTCTAAATTGATCAATCGCAGTGTTGCATCTGTGCAAGCGATAATGTATGAAAGCACAACATTGATTTGGTCCGTTCTAAATCGGTCCAGTCCAGATTAAACGGACTAACGATCTGTTGCTAATATAACTCACTGTTTTTAAAGTAGAATCTCCGTTGAGTAAAGTGATTTTTCTCGGCGTATCGCTGGCGCTTTTAATTCGTCTTCGATGCACGCTTCGTGTTCTCTTCATTTTCCTCTATCAATCGTTATCAACTATCAACAATAAATATATCAGAGAATTTACGGATCCTCGTCATAGCCGAACCCATTCAATTGGATATAACAGAAAAATAGTGAAAATTCGATGATTATCCAGCAATCTCTCACCTGGGGCTGATATGGCTGATATTGCTGATATTACTGATATTGCTGATATTGCTGATATTGCTGATGTTGCTGATATTACTGATATTGCAGTTATAACGATGGAACTGTTTTACAGATTGGTCATTTATCATTTATTGTATAAATATTTGTATTACACTTCTATCAGTTTCATCATGCGTCAAAATATTACCATATTTTTCAAACACAAACATATTCACTGAGGCTCAGCCGACTCTATGAACCTCAGCCTAGTGCAGAATGAGGCTCAGTCGACTCAATGACGCTCAGCCTACTGCAGAATGAGGCTTAGCCTACTGCAGAATGAGGCTCAGCCTACTGCAGAATGAGGCTCAGCCTACAGCCTACTGCAGAATGAGGCTCAGCCTACTCAATGGAGTTAGCTATCAACTAATCTTTACATAGTTAAATTATAGATTCTCTCTCTCTCTCTCTCTCTCTCTCTCTCTCTCTCTCTCTCTCTCTCTCTCTCTCTCTCTCTCTCTCTCTCTCTCTCTCTCTCTCTCTCTCTCTCTCTCTCTCTCTCTCTCTCTCTCTCTCTCTCTCTCTCTCTCTCTCTCTCTCTCTCTCTCTCTCTCTCTCTCTCTCTCTCTCTCTCTCTCTCTCTCTCTCTCTCTCTCTCTCTCTCTCTCTCTCTCTCTCTCTCTCTCTCTCTCTCTCTCTCTCTCTCTCTCTCTCTCTCTCTCTCTCTCTCTCTCTCTCTCTCTCTCTCTCTCTCTCTCTCTCTCTCTCTCTCTCTCTCTCTCTCTCTCTCTCTCTCTCTCTCTCTCTCTCTCTCTCTCTCTCTCTCTCTCTCTCTCTCTTTACGATGGTGTTAGGGGTGTTTGAGCCGACCTTTTCTGACCAAATGCACTTTTGAAAATCCGCTTGATATAGGCTTCTTATCCCCTGCACTAAGGGATACCTGCAATGACTAAAAAGCATCCTTTTCATATGAGGTGAACCCCCTTACTTCTAGCCCGGCTACTCCCCTGCTTTTAGTGAATGCATTTTGAAGTGTTTTCTACTCATGAACATTATGTTTGTCACAGTTTAGTGGTGGTAGCAGTTTATTTGTTAATATCGTGTTATTTTATTTGACACTTTATTGGCCTATAAAATGCCTGGATGAATTCTGTCAAAGGTTCGCATTTCCGAAAATATGATTGTTCAGTTCTGGTAATTCAAACGTATAATTAAAAATAGGAAGTCGATCATTAAATGAACTACTTTGTTAACATTCAGATTGAACTTACAGCTTAATTCAGTCTATTTATTTCAATCATTGACGCAAACCTTTTAAAAAAAGAAATATTTATATGTGCTGATATCGCATTATTATATTTAATTAACCTTTCTACGGAAGTTTACATCCTGTTTATCAACGCATGTCTTAATCTATCGAATCTTCACCATTTACGTCATTGAAAATTCTCGAAATATCACGAATCGGAACTGCCAACTAGTCCTGATTGATATCAATGTTTATGGCGCTATATTCCGGTTGTCAGGGTATTGTATCTATTAAAGGATACAATTATAAAGCTTGTAATACATCTTCTCGTTGTATTACAAAAAAATGAATTTGAATATTCGGCTCGTTTGTGACTAAATGAGTTTTACGGTTGAAATCATTTACTCTTAATAGAATAAACATTTCACCTACTGGATAAGTGTAAATATTCAACACTCTACAGTTAGAGGATTTGTATTGATGTTTGTCTATTATTATTTACCTTCGAATAACAAAACTCCAACACTGTGGTTTCTAATGCTGCTCGTGATTCTCAGTGTTTCCGATCTATCGATGAATACTCGACTCTGCCACCTACGTCGTCGTCGTCGTCGTCGTCTTACGAACGCCGTATGAAAAGGAAATCAAAAGTTTTTGATCGGCTTTTTTAAAATGTTCGGAGAATTGCGTTTCTTCTGTAATAACCAGTTTTTTTTCATGTAACAATCGGATGATCGAAAATGCGTCCATAATTGATTTGTTTCTGTGTCGCGACTGACTTCTTTTCATTTAATGCAAAGTCACGCGTTTGTAAAGATCTACCTGTCCAGATCACCTAAATTCTTTCGATATTCTTTTCCGAAATTAGAACGCCGTTATAATGAGCAATTTTCTAGTAAAATACGGTAGAAATCGCTACTGTCTGTCTGTATACAGCAAGCTATTTACCCTCCGGTGATTTCAAATATTTCTAACGTCTGAAATCTACTGAAGTTTGCATAAAACTAAACACCAATAAACAACTAGTTATAATTGAGAAATTGTCTGAGAAATTTCCCACGATTTTATTCATAAATCAGACACAATATGTCATTTTGTTCGTATCAACTCATCGTTAATTGCTGTTGATTTCGGACAGATTTCCCAGGATTTGTCTCGGAACAAAAGATCTAAAGAAGATAGTTAACATAAAATATGCTTCTTATGCAATATTAAACTTGTTTTTATTAACTTTACTTGAACTTTATTAACCGTCGTTATTTATGAAAAAATGTAAGAGGACACTGACTGTATGTATTACTTTATCGGACCAAAAAACTCAAATATTTTGTTTCCAAGTGCAAACATGTTTGTTGGCGTTCCTTTCAAATTATTCACATTGATGAAATGAAACTGATGTCCTAAGCATGACTTACTCGTATCTGAAATAAAGTTATTGAATTTTTTTCTGTGTAATGAATTGATTTGTAGGCCCCAGCTGATCTGATGTTAAAGATCTGCACAAACTCATGTCGAAGAGCTCGCTGGAATACTAAACTAGGTTTCTACAGAAACCCTCAACCGATCGCTGTTCCTCTAACCTCACTGTTTACTGACGGTGGTCTAGTCGGTTGCGTAGATATCGTTATTACTAGGGTTTATCCAATACAGGTAGGAAATTTATTCACGTAATCATATACCGGTATCCTGTTGTTTCATTATATTATAAAAACCTACAAAAAGAAAGAAAGAAAATGAGATGACTAGGATATTAGCTCAAGGAAACATTTTTGACCCGTTTTTTCTTATTGTGGGATTTTACATTATCGTTACAACACTGACTCTAGTGTATTTCATAAACCGTATTGTTTCATGTTTTAACCTGTTAGATGCTCAAATTCTGATATGTTTGTAGTACATGGATAAACACGTAGATGGCAGCACCACATTCCGCAACGAACGCAGCGAAGAGAAAGCTAAACGTCAATACGAACAAAGTCGTCAATCGAGACTGGAAAAACTCTACAACGATTTACAGAAGAAGTTTGAAATAGCGGAAACACCGCGTAGGAGTAATAGAACCAACAGACGCTTTACTAATCAACAAATCAATGAATTACAATCGGGACAAGATATATTCGAAGCTTTAGAAGAGGCTTCGGATCCATCAGCCATAGAGGTATAGATTCATCGGATAGGAATTTTCTTTCAGTTTTTGGGCAGCAGTTCCAGGATTCATTTCCCAGCAGTAGTTCTCTGGATTTAGAATTCAATTTGCGGCATCATTCATATTATAATGATATATGTAGGTTCTGCTGAATGAATATCAACATCAACAATTAGACGAATACAGAAGAAAACTACAAGAAGAGAAACAATGTGAACTACAAGTTCAGTTACAACAACAACTACACAATAAACAAGATGATAAAGTAAATGATAATATTCATAAATCTTGCTGTATAAGAGTCGATCATTCATTTTGTGTCAGTTTTCGAATTTGGTTTTTTTTTTTTAGGAACTTTTGAATCGACAGGTGACACCTTTATTAAAGATTCGTGTTGCTGGTTACTCAATGAAAGATGTCAATTATGGAAACGCAAGTATGTTCTAATACAATCTGCTCTTAATTCAGTCATTTCACTCGATAAATCATTGAGCTGCATACGTTCAACTTGTCATGGGTTCAAAACCAGTACATTAATGTAGTGTTCCCCAGGGAAGACATTTACCCTCATTGCCTTTCTTTACCCTGTAGTAAATGATAGATAACTCTGATAGATGACTCCTAAGTACCTAGTAGCTGCTCTTGTGTTACATGAGCTAACTGATTCAGTTAGGTATATAGACCTATGAATGAGAGTAGAGTCAAAACTTGCTCGAGGAAACAATGCCTGACTTAATATTATTTTTCGATATTATTGTGGGATCCTCTAGAAGATAATATCATCAATGTCTTGTCAATGGTTATTATGTATTGAATATGATTCATGCACCAATGTCAACCTATTTGATAAATTCAATTTCAGACACATTTCTGTGTATTTGGCGACCGTCTGAAGATGTAGTTCATTTACTACAAGAGGGAAAACGATTGAAAGCGTATCATTTAGCGACATCTCTGAATAGATGTCGACAAACGAGTGGATTAGACGTGCAGTTAACAGCTACTCGATCCACTAAATATCAACAAATAACAGTCGATGAAACTATTGTCGATAGTATTTATGAACCGAGATCAGTAAGTTGATAAAATTAACTGTCATTAGTAGTCGAATTAAACGCTCTAATCTTTGTAAACTGGACCCAGAATAGAATTTCATACGATAGAATTTATCAAAAATTTAATCGCAGCGGCTACAGCTATCATCAGGTAGAATGAATTTCAATTAATTTTATCATATGAAATTCTATTGTGGAACTTCTTCATTTATCCACAGTTTACACGCATTAGATCAGGGTTTTATTTGACTACTATACATTCAGTAACTATCTTTAGTTTTTTCGCTTTTTTTTTCATCTATGTTGCGGCATAAAAGTTGAATCGATTCGATTTTCAGATTCTTCCGTTAAACTATTTGTTATCAATGCCCGAAGCACCGTTATACGGAGAGGTTGATATCGTCGGAATTGTTTTCAATGTTCAACGGTAAGTTTTACGATTCTCTGATAAATTACCTGAATATTTTCTCGTGTATAAACGTGTTGATGTGCGTTTACTCTTCCAGGAGCAGTCCTCCGAACGCTGTTACCGTTTATCTCGCTGATGTTGAGGAGAATATTGTCGAAATCAAATTTTGGAATGGAATTCATGTAAGTCGCATAAAATGGAATATCTTCGTACGTTGTTGATATTTGAATCATTCAGATTTTTTCAGAAAAAAAAGGGTGAAAATTCAACTATACACCAATCCCTTCATTGATAATCAGGGGGCGCCACTTACCTGGAAATCAGAGATAAGTCAGGGAATTGTCTTTTCTTTAGAAAAGTTTGGGAATTTTGGCAAAAAGCTCATCAGCAGAAATTCAGGGAAGACAGTTACCATCTATGTGTTATGTATTTGATTGTGTTTAATTGATTGGATTCAAAACAGATTTAGTCAGGTCAGGGAAAACAAAGTGCATGTCAGGGATAAAAGATAAGTCAAATATAAGTGGCCACCCAGTTCAGGTTTTTTCAGTGAAAAAATGTGAACTCTACACCAATCTTACCCTTGACTTGTTGTTTATGAATATATGTAATTGTTGTGAATACAGGTTTATAGTCTGGAGGATGTATTAGTAGAAGGTAATACAGTAGCTGCTGTAAATCTACAGTGTAACAGAATTCAAGGTCGAATCGCTGCTTTGATTCCATCTGAAATCAGTCATTTTACGACTAAACCTAAACATTCATATCTACAAACAGAAATAGAGCGAAACTTTCTCCGTCCGGTCGTAAGTCGAAAATCATAATCGCATATAGACCCGGAAACTGCGGAAAATGAATTTTTCAATTTGGTAATTTTGGTTTTATTCTAGCAATGTCGTCAGTTTGTGAAAAAGGTCCAAGCTAAGTTACAACTTCTGCTCTCCTACAACACTACAGGTCATTTACAGGTAATCATTCCCTTCCAGCATCAAATACAGTCCGTAAACTAATGCATGGTTTTATAAATGTGTGATGATTTATTTGTTACAGTTGAGTGAACGTGGATCGACAGTCAATAATATCCGCGATAGTTCAGCATTACTGAGACCTACAGAAACAAACAGTCCTCCTCTAGACTTAGAGGACGATAGTCAGGACAGTTCAACCGTGCTTCAGTCTCGATATCACGTGCCAGAAAACAATGAAACTATCGTTGATAATGCGGATACTCCTATACCGAACTCGACACAACTTAATGAGAAACTTGAAGATTCCGTGGAGAATCTATTCGATGAAAGACCTGTTAACCAGTTACAAGTTAATACGAGTCTAGCTTTAATTAACGACTTGAAGAATAGTGCGCCCAAAACTGAAACTAAGGTCCTATATCCTGAAGTAAATGTGGAAAAAGTTAGTGTAACCAATGAGCCTTTAGATAGTGACAAAATACTATCACAGAACAGTTGTCCAAATATGAAGAATGATGAAAAGAGAACCGTTTGCGCGACTGAGTTCATTTCACAATCGTGGAATTCTACACCGATTAGAAACGCGAACGATTTAGCTAATCTTACGCCATCTGGTGAGTTGAACAAGAAGCGAATGTTACAGCATGAGAGAGCTCGTAAATTAGAACTATTTGAAGGCATGTACGGCAGCCCACCCCCGCTCTCAGTGAACTATACACCGAGTCCTTTATCAACTAACACTAGACGAAGTTTTCGTGCTCCGGGACTCCGCAGCAGCGCTACCAAATCAAAAACCACATCAATTTTGCATAATATTCCTACATGTGTTAGTCAAGAACATGTAAAACTGGATTCCGTTGATGATAAGAGTTTTAGTCTCGAAAAGCAGTCACAGTTGACTGTGGAAAGTAATAAGAACTCTGAAGGAAATGGTGTTTGTTGTATTGAAATAAGTTCCTCACAGGACAGCGTTCATGATTCCTGCGACGACGAATCGAACGAACAGTCGTCCAAACGAACTCGTTTAAAACGACGAAAAATGGATAAACCTTCACCTAAATACTGTAAACCCGTGAATCAATTGGAAAAAAACAACAATAGATTATCAGAGAATGAATCGAGTCAGTTTTCAGATAATGATAGTTGCAATTCACTAAAGCGTTCTAATAGGCGTTCATCTCGTAGGAGAACCAGTAGAAGGAAATAATCAATGTATTTGTTTGAAATTCTCGGGCTTCTTACAGATCAGGGAATCCGATAGATATTCTCTCGGTGGGAGCTCTTTCTTTTCATGACCACCAAGAACATAACAACAAATATTGATTCACTGACTTTTCCCTGATATTCAAGGAAAAGTCAGAATTGCCTGCTGGAAAAAATTCATTCGGAATTCCGTTTATTTGTAAGAAAACCTTCAATTCTGTACTTAATAATAGCTACTGTAATTGTAGGCCTGTAATGTATGATATATTAGTATTTGTAACGGAGCTACAGGGCTGACGGAACCAGGGTGGCTTTTGTCGCGCCAATAATTTTGCCAATGGTATTTTTCTCTGAAGGTTATTCCAAAACTTTTACTAGACCTGCTCCCATCCCTTTGAAATGTTATGCAGGATAATTCTATGTTCTCAATTTGCCCCCAGAGCCTTCGAAATGCATCCATCTAAAACAATGGATATTAACGCTCGGATATGAGCCTGGCCATTGACAACCTGTTTCCGCTGGCCTTGAAATATAAAATGTGTAATTGATAATTGATGAAAAATAACATCTTATTTCAAGGTTCATAATCTATGAATCTTTCTTTATTGTGATATACTTAATTAAATATAGATGAGTTTAGCTCATCTTCTCTGGAAGCATTTAAACTTTTCTAGATGAAATATAGGATTAAGAACTTGCATTTATTTTTTTAAGAAAGGTTATGTTTGATATAAATGTGTTGAATTTTTTATGAATAAAATCCAAATTCTACTTGTAATATCTGCGTTTACTCAAGCATACTTTATGGGAATGAATGTAATATGAAGTATCTTCAATACTATGACCCCTGTGACCCTTAACTGAAATAAGTTAAGACTTGGTCAGTAATTGGTTAAGTCATAGAGGTGTTGCCGGATCCACAGCTGGGTGTCACACGAGTGGGCGAATCCTTTTCGTAGATATATACTAACAATCGCTCACAAACTATTTATATGTATAAAATTTCTACCAAGTTGCGACTATAAGGCGAACTGCATATGCGCAATGAGACACGAAGAGGACAATAAGGATGAAAGGGCCAATTGGCTCATGCATCTAACTACTACTACTGCTGCTACTGCTGCTACCGCTGCTACTGCTGCTACCGCTACTACTACTACTACTACTACTTAACTCTAGTTAAATTGTGCAGGAATTGCACAGAAAAGGAAACCTAACAAATTCTGGTTGTTCTTTCTAATGAGTAAGCGGTTTTAAGGATATTGCTTTATAACGAACTCTGGAAATATGTCATATCGCACACCATCTCGAAAAGGAACATTTGAAGATGTTCATAGTAGTCTATGGTGTGGTTAATGAACATATTTGAACATTAAGCGTCATTTCAACCGAGAACCCCTTCAGAGATAGGCACTCTTCCGGAATTCTGCATACCCCACCTTAAAGATCAGCTCTGCCTGAATTTCCTTGAAATAATATGGGAAATGTGTAATTTCTCGACTTGACTGAAGCAACGCCTTGTTGAGATTGACAGCAAAGAGCATCGGAGAACAGCAAACATCTAGAATCACTCAAAATCAAAACTAAAACTACTACAAGATATAATAAGCTTATTATATATTCAATACAAATACTTATGTAACACGTATCTGTTTTATCAAATAACAAAGTTAAAGATCGTTAAATTTAACAAAGTAAATTTGAATTCATGATTTTATGAATTTTCTTTCAACAACATGCATCAAACTTACGCGATCGCCTTAAAACAATTTGAAACAAAAACGTCATCATGAACCAACAATAGACGGGGTACTTGTTAATTCGAGTTCAGTTCTGCTAAAGCGTTTATCTCAAAATGAGATTATTTGTATTTTTCGACCTTTATATCGATGCAGCTATTTTTTAAGACCGCTTTCACCGTAAGAGTTTGTCCCGACGATACGTCGAGATCGTTTTTCTGCATAACCGCCGCGAGTTTCCAATGCGAGTTTTTATCCAACGTACTTATATTCACTTTATCGGCGAGTTCGAATTCGAACCAGTACAACACGGCAGTCACGTGACCGCATTCGCTGGTTTCGACGTTAAATACTTGTCGTTGTTCGAGGAACGATGGAATACAACCGCTGACCGACGGTTCGTTCAACATCAGATCGAACAGTTTAAACGGTTGAGACAGACGCACGTGTGGCAACGTGAACAGATCAATATCAACATGAGTCGTCATCTGTAAATAAATATATCTCTATTTAAATAAAGGTCCAGCTTAATCCAGATCAGTTGTAGGGGAGCCGTGTGAACCACGAAGGGGGGGTAAAATTTCCAAATTATTTATCTTCAGTTTTTCAACGCATTTCAAAGTACGTTTTAGATAAACGTCCATATTTTCAAGGTGTTTAAAATGGATTGGATCGGTACTTTCTTTACCTGAAAATCATTCATATATTTGGCAATATCGAGACCTAGGACTCTGTCATCATTCACTACACCACTGTCTTCTTCCAGTTCAGCGCTACTGATCAACATTCCGTGTACAGTGACTACATTAGGCATCACAATTCCACCATTTCTTAAACATGTGATTCTGTAAAATTGAAGAATATTTCATACGATACAACAATTGATACAGAGTCCCACAATCGATGATATTTCAGTGTTTTTTATCCGATAGTTTCAACATTTATCTAAATCTCGTCTTCAGAGAAACAATTGATTTTAGGTAAATCTCGAAACTGCCGAATAAGATAAACTCGATAGATGAAATATCATCGAAGTGAGATTATTCATTATCTTCATCTACTGAGAATTAACCCTAGTTGGTTAATAAGCAAAACCCACAGTTTATAATTTAACAATTTATTCTGACAGTTTTAAATTTTGAAGTTTTCAAATAAACTTCATCATCAGAGAAATGAAAATGACATAAAAATGATTATTGTGACATTATTTCTGTTTCTCTGATGTTGACGTTTAGTCAAAATGTCGAGACTGTCAGAATAAATCAGAGTCATCAACTGTTTGTATTGCTTATCAACTCTGAATACTGATATCAGTATCAGTCTCTAACTGTCACGGTGATTCGTCTAAGACTGGTATTGAATGTAAGCCATGACCTATCTCTGGAATAATCACCTCGCTAATGCGATATCTTCGAGAATTTGTTGTCTCAGGGCTCCGCATGGTTCCACTAAATCGGTCAACAACATCGTAGACGTTTCTTCAAATTCATCGAAATTACGATTTCCAAAAACGATCCGACTAGCCGCGATACCGTTAGCGGCGGCTATACTCAATACGAAAGCCTTCGATTCATCGGTATAATCCGTTATTAAAACATTGTTCACACCGATCATAATAGCCTGCAATCCTAATAACGACACACCTTGACACATGTCTATCATTGATAAATCACTAGTGTTCGATATTTTACTGTTCACTATTTTCTGAATAGCCTCGCAGTAAGCCTTATTACAGTAAATATCGTTCAAACATGAAATATCATTCGGATCGAGAAGATAAACTTGTCGATCGGTAACATGTAAATCTGGCGGCTGGAAAAATGAACGATTCTCCGGTTTTCGGTACAATTCGATCAGTGCTGCGTTGTGATTGTCGTTTTCTTGACCATCAACGATTTGTGACGTTTGTGGTTGAGATGGAGTCATGTGACTCGTCTGCTGCGGAGATGGAGTCATGTGACTTGTCTGCTGCTGAGATGGAGTCATGTGACTTGTCTGCTGCTGAGAAGGAGTCATGTGACCTGTCTGCTGTTGAGAAGGATTCATGTGACTCATCTGCTGCCGAGACGAAGCGATGTGACTAGTCTGCTGTTGAGATGGAGTCATGTGACCTGTCTGCTGCTGAGACTGAGTCATGTGACTAGTCGGTGGCTGAGATGGAGTCATGTGACCTGTCTGTGGTTGAGAAGGAGTCATATGACTCATCTGCTGCTGAGACGGAGTCATGTGACTAGTCTGCTGCTGAGACGGAGTCATGTGACTAGTCTGCTGCTGAGACGGAGTCATGTGACTAGTCTGCTGCTGAGACGGAGTCATGTGACTAGTCTGCTGCTGAGACAGAGTCATGTGACTAGTCGGTGGCTGAGATGGAGTCATGTGACCTGTCTGCTGCTGAGACTGAGTCATGTGACTAGTCGGTGGTCCCGAGTAAACGATAGGAACGGTAAAATCAGAGACGAATGATAAATTAGCGATACCGTGAGTATGCTCTTCGATTGAAGCGGTGAAGTCTGCGTTTATTTCGTCTCCGATCGAGCGACAGAATTCGATCGCTCCGACATTTGTCACGTTTGAAGACGGTGATTCAATGTCTATTTCGACGTCATTAATCGATGGCGTTCTATCCGATATCGGTGATTCCGATGCGACTGCGTCGACTAAATTAACAATGTTTTTCATCGTCGGTATAAACGGACTACTGGAGCCAGTCGGAGTCGTGCCGGTCGGAGTCGCGTTGCAGCCGGTCTCTGGAGTTGCGGAGCCTGTTTTAAAACGAACGATATTGCGACAGAAGAATTCGAGGCAGCACGGCGAGCTGACACATTCAACTTCTAAAAGATCCCCGGTTCTAACTGAGAAATTCTCCCGTTTATCTGAAACAAAGAGATTTCCGTAAATCATTAAATCTGGCGTTAAAATGAATTAGGTGTTATAAATAATGGTATATCTACTGAATTTGGGTTGGATTGAGCTAAATTGTTCTCTGAAAAGTGTTGACGTTAGATGAGCAGTGGCATTGAAATGGATGGAAGCGTCATAACGGACTTAGAGTGTAAATCTTACTCGAAGTTCTGAGATGTTTCTGTTGAACCGGATATATCGCTTGTTGCCAACACGTGTTACTCTCCGGTGCTGTACAGATCATCGTCACATCATCCAACTCCAGGTCAAACCACATGGCAAACGCATCCACTTTCCCCGAACAGATCATCGTCATATTCAGATTAAAGGTTCGACCGTTCATGTAATCAGATATTGCCTACAAATATGTATATACTATGTATTCAGAGCTGGAGTCAGATCGAAACTAAATCTGCTTCATTCTGTTGTTGATGAATTACCTGCGGACTATTGAAGTCTATTTCACAAACAGCGTTTACAGCTGACAATCGCTTGTATCCATTTCGAAGTTGTTCTAGTTTCTCGCAAGAATACGGTTCATAGTTATCACCCATTACGAAAGTATTACTGGTGGTTGTGACTGATGAGAGATCTAAATGCCTCATAGCCGGATATACTAGTCTAACAAGAAAATTGATTACTGTATGAATGAAATATTCCAGGCTTTGGAAAAAGAAGTGCAGAATACTTTAGGACAAGTTTAAATGCAGCAATAGATTATGGAAAACGTAGTTCAAAGAAATCTCCAAAAGTTTCTGCCTAGCTTAATGTCACCCTCAATAGTTATCATAGCTAAGATTTAAAATGGTAACGTTTTATAAGGCGTCAAAAATACATTCAACCGAAGTGATATCTGTATGAGTTACCTGTGTTGTGTTCTTATATCCTCACTTTCAATAGCACAAACATAGACAATAGCCGAGGATGGGATAACACGACCTCCGCCCCAAGACGTAAACCAGCCCGGCGACAGTAATAATTCCTTCCAAGCGTGGTTTAGCGTCGGTAATATCTGTTCGCCCAGTAAACCAGCATCTACAATCTCTGTCACCACTAACTTAGCCCTGAAATAATCACCAGCATAAATTAACTAATTAATCAACGAATACAGACTCATAATCAAGTCGTTCTATAATTACCTATCAGGGATGTCTTTGCCGATTTCTAGTTGAGTTGATTTTTTATGTATTAACGATATTTTATCCGACATTCCGTTCGCGCTAATGATATCACAAGATAGTTCATACATAGCTTTAGACACCTCACAGGCATAGACTGAATCTCCACCAGCCTGTACAGCATACATACTACAAACAGTATAATTGAGGGTTATATTCATATCTTTATCATTCATTTAATATATGAGACACTAAATGACACCAAAATTGAAACAATAGAAAAGTTGTATAAGAATTCACTGTCTACCCCGCAGTAAGGGTATCCGATGCTATTTAGCCACAATTTACAATGAAGGATAATAGCACCAGTCAAACAGTCTTGGCACCTGCTATATGATTTACTAGGTCTTTCCACATAAAAATCCTATTAACCAATCTTGAAGGGACGGTTCACTAAGTGTGTACACAAAATTTTCAAATTCTCCCCGGGAACCAAATTCTAATTACACATCGGGAGGGGCTATTTACTTTTAAAATACAAATTATCTTATGTTTATGAAAAATAACGATACACTAGACACAATTATATCGACGAATTATAGGCCTAGAAAGTGTTGTGGCACAAACCTGAGTAATCCGGTTCCTGATCCGATATCTAATATAGACGTATAGCCCTTTTTAACGGCTCGTTCTATAGCGTTCTGATAGGCTTCGTTACGTTTGCGATCGTTTAACATTCGAAAGTGCCATCGTTCGACCAAATGACCGCAGATATTCTCCAGATTCTCCCGAGCCCCGAGGTATTCCGGATCGATTCTCAAAGCTTTACGAAAACAGCTGGCAGCTTCGTCGACGTACCCTAAACTGATGAACAAAAACAGAAAATTGAATCATAACAATTGACGAGTCCGTGGTTTTAACAATCGTATAAAATCCCACGCAAACAATCAAATATAAAATCTAAAAAGTTTCCTTAGTAGTCGATTCAACATATATGGATATATTGGTCCTATAAAACATCTTCATCAATACTTTTGTCACAATGAAGATGACTATTCAGATATAATCAAAAGTTGAATATAAACTGCTAAAGCTCTTAAACAAATCATTTCAGACTCAATTTTTCATTGTAAGCATGTGATTCCATATGAGAAATTGAATGCATTCATGATAGATATACACAAATTAGGATAAGTAAGGGCATACACTGACCCCGCACAAGTAGTGAAAGGTTATCGTTGGTGGTTAACTTTTCTAGTGGGAAAGGCTTTGTGAAATATCCGGTGGTGAAACTAAACCCCCTAGTGTGAGCTATAGGGCACTAACTTACCGAAATAGTTGTGAACCCATACTGTTAAGCATTGGCTCGCAGTCAGGGAACGCGTCACACGCCTGTCCATAACAGTTAAAAACATCTTCCATTCGACCTTGTTCTTCTAGCTCTTTACACCATTCTTGAAATACTATCGCAAATTTCGTTTTTACATCATCTGAAAGAAGTATTTCAACAACTTCATTTCCGAATGGTAACTTAGAATAATGATAAAAATAATAAAACATGTAAAAATAATAATTGCAATTTAGGTTTCACATTGCGAACTTGTAACACCGTTCATCACCAGACAACAGGACAAAGTTATGTGAACAGTTATTTATAACTTTCAAACTCGTCACATTTTGTACATAGTCGGAAACTGAAAAGTTTCGTTTTTTTTCGAATCTTCCACAGTTTTTCATCAAGGGTTTGACATTACAATCTTGTCCTCTTTATTAGTGACACATCGCAAATTTTCATACCTTCAACTCCAATTACATTCAACAATTAGAAAACAAAATAAGATGAAATTTGAATACGAATAAGAATACCTTTAATATCTGGAGTTAGTTTTAGCGCTAACAGCATGTGAGCGAAAGCTCGACCAAAGTTTTCCTTTTGAAGACAAACATCAGCAGCAGCTATAGACCTTCTAGCCATGTAAGAATGACGATCTGTGGATTGCTGTTCAGTAGAACTGCACTGCTGCTGTTCTACAGCTGCCATCCTACCGACGAGGAGAAGTCACTACTGCCGTCGTACAACCAGAATTAGGGAACCTGAGAAATGAGATAGGCCTATAATGAATAATCTTTCCTCACGCTCAATAGATGAAAGAGATGTTGGTAAAAGCTAGCAGCAAGCCTAATCCCTTCACAAATAATTATCATGTTGTTACAAATTTATTAGGCCCTACCTGCGGGGTTAAAATGTGAAAGTAAAAATAGACCACCGCCGTGAATTGAGCACTGGATTCGGTATCACTCGATGCAAATTTATTTCATTACTTGATTCAAATTTATTATAAATTTTATAGTGGTTTTTAATGTGTATTTTTTGCACTGTTATTGAATAAAAAGATATTTTACGTTAAAATAAAATTGTGAGATTTAGGTCTGTCTGCAGAGTTTCCAGAACCGGTCATGTCAGGGCCCAAGACCTGACATGACAGGTGGGACCTCAGGTGACAGCTCGGTTGATTCGCTAAAATGAAAATCGTTATGACTGAACCGATGATAGGCGATTAGAAGACAAGATAGGCGCGGATTTAGAACACATGATAGCCGATGAGAACACAAAGGACATCGTAGTGCTTTCTGAATATATTATTCAAAAACAGGCGGTGCAACCAGGATAATCTAAGCTCATCTTGCTTTTGGCATCTTCATGTGTTATTCACACTTTTGAAAGTTTTACCGTTGAATTACAGACTCCCCTCTCCATCTCCTCTGACTCCCCTATTGAATTCATCAGAATGCGTCACTTATTTTATATCATTTTATATCATATCCATCAAAGAAGGCCTCAGGCAGCCACATTAATCAATCTATTTGTCGTTGGAACTGCTTTTTGTTCAGAAGAACATTTCACCCAGCACTGGCAGTGGGTTGTCTCCACCAGTGATCTCCGTCGCTCTAACGATCCAACCAACTGTGGTACATCAGAGACACTAAGATTCTTGGTGAAAAGAATATGCGCCTTCACGTTATTCTGCCGTGCTTCACAAGACGTGCGCGCCACAAGACTCGCTGCGATGTAATCTGTGCGTGTACTGTATATGAAAAGCGTGCCTCGTGTGGTGGCCTAGTTAAAAACTTTCCAGGATCTCATTGTTGTATAGGCCTTTTTATGAACCAGCAAAATCGAAATAGATTAGCTATTTAGATTATATAGCCGATTAGTGTCAATTAGCATAACCGGGTATGTTGGTTGATAAAAACGCCAGGTAGAAATTATTCAATTATGGCCTACTCAGCAGCGACTTCTACCGAGAACATCATATCGGTTGGATTAGATAATCGGCATACTTGCTCGCCGAGCGAGTATGCTGAGTATGCTAATCGATTATGATAACCAATGTTCATAAAAATGACGGATTATGACATAATCCATGCTCATAAAAACGTTTTGCATACTCGAATATACTAATCGAGTGTTCATAAAAAGGCCTCAATCGTTGAAATTCGACAGAGAAATCGGCCCTGAAAAATTAAACGGATTAGAACCTGAAAAATAGAATGGATTAATAAACACGGAACAGTACAGGACAGCACGGAGACGAACAGTAACACATAAAACATAAAGACGTCGTTCCTCAGGAAGCAGGAACAGGAGCAGGAGCGCAGCGAAAATCGCCAGGAGGAGAATCCACGGAAGCATGTTCACAGTGTGAGTAAGCTGAGGTGAATGGTCTATGCTTGTGTACACCGTGGTCAGCCGGTGACGTATTCAATAGCGCGTATAAATGATATCAACAACTCTGAAAAGCCGCAATTGTGTCTCTATTGTTGAACGGATTTACATTGAGAGCTTATAGAAGTTGAATGAAAAGGTTCTACTGCCGGGTTGAATACGCGCCAGTAGCCAGCTGAACAATATCGTGGAACTGTAATAAGGCCATAAAAATAAATTTCTAACCATGGATATAGTTAATCTTAATAAAACAATAATTTTGAAGCGAGACCTCGCACGGCAGCTCGCGCAATTTTGCAGAATTTCTCGCGACCTGTGGTGACAGGTCTGCATTTAAAACTGATAAAAAATAGAAAAAAAAACTTCTTGCTTTAAATTTTGCTTAACGTAAATTGATGAGTTGATTTAAAATCAGTCTCAATAAAATCAGTCTCTATGTTGCATTCGGCTCTTTGACATATACATCATAAAAACAATGAATATAAATAGTGGGACTTCAGGACAGTGAGGAGTGATGCCGGCGAACTGTGATAGTGAACAGATATTTTTCAGTGTCTTATTGCGGAAACGAAATATCAAGACCTCGATTCATCTAGCGAAAATATTCTCTTACTTCTACATTAATTAATTCATCTAAAAAATTAGGAATCATTTTCGATATTTACGACGGGTCAGAATATTCATTCAACTCAAAATGTTCTTCCATTCGTCTGGCACATGCCTAGATATTTCGCCGTTTCGTCAAATATTGTTGTGAGTTTGGGTTTTTTTTGGGACCTGACATGACAGGTAAGACCTGTCATGTCAGGTCTTGAGAGCTGACATGACAGGTTCAGAGTTTCCCAGTTTCCGCTCATCATTCAAAAAAAGTGTTTCGTTCTCTGTGTAAATATGACGGTTTTCTTAGGTAATCGTACGACAGATCAGTATTGTAGGATTCTGATGAATGGTGTTAGTTTAGATGGACCGGTTTCGAAATTCAGAAAAACTGCCGCTGATACTGTGAATCTACCAGTAGAGAAAATAGGTAAGCAAATAAATTCAAATATATATTTTATTATCACCACCAGTACCGATCATCGTATATCGGCATAAAATACAGTGTGATGTAGGTGTAACTCGGGCACTTGTGTAGCTCACACTTGCTTGAATTTCAATTATCGGTAATATCTGCTAGGCCTATTTCAGAGTTGATATATTGTGGACGAGCGTTGAAGGACGCAGCGACTTTAGAATCGTACGGAATCAAGGAAGGTGTGACGATTCATGCTTTGAAAAAACAAGATATCGTTACGCAGGAACCTGTAGGTGAGTTATTTAAGCTTGAAATTAAAAAAGCATGTGTAACGAATAGGCCTAATGCAACGATGATGGTATTTCATCGAAACACTGATAGTTTTGTGATTTATCTAAATCCTAATGAATCTTTAGACGAGTATCTTAACCCTTTCAGTGCTGACTCATTAATACCCTATAGTGCTAGAGAAAATTCTAAAAAATTCCACCCTAGTGTGTTGAACAATGGGAATACCACTATAGTGTGTCTACACCGCAGTGCGGTGTATCGTTAGTTACTAGTATTTCACTATGCTTGACACTTGCTGCCATTTTTCAATAGAGATAATTACAAATTACTAATTACATCAATACACCGCAGTGCGGTGTACTAGCAAAATCCATTACTGATTTATACACCGCACTGCGGTGTAGACGCACTGAAAGGGTTAAGCTGTTGCAAACCAAAACGGCAGTTGTAGAGACTTGTACATAGTTTGGTATTCGGACTAATCTAATTCTCAACTTCAGAGAAACAGTGAAACTGTATTCATTTTCATCACGCCTTATAGAAATATCTGTTTCATCAATGTGTTTGTAAAATATGCAATCATCATGAAACTTAACCACTGATGTCGGTTTACTGACTGATGTTGGATGTCATTGTGCCTCACACTGAACTGAATTGAACTGAAGAGATGGGTTTTTTTTCGATATTTTTAGGTAAAATGAGCGATGATGAAATCAAGCAAACAGTTGTAGCTCTGCGGCAGGCTATCATGTTACATCCCGGTGACAGAAGAATGGTCAGTAATCAATTATAACCGATATACATCAAATCGATAACATTTACACCAAACAAGAAATTTATTGAGAATCTTTATTATAAAATTTACGATGAAAATTATATTTTGTATTACTTTACACACTTTTAGACGAGTCTTACTCAATTGGTGAGTAACCCGGATTCACTAGATAGTATACTCGCAGCGACTCCTGGTTTAGATCAAGATCCGATTGCTTTAGGCAAGTTCAACGTAATCCCGGACGTCGTTAAATCATTGGAATTCTGAAATATGAAAAATAGTACCGTTTACAATAAGTAGTGATTCGTTATTTCAGCTATGCTGCAAAGTCCGCAGTTACTCGGAGTTCTTGCCGATCCAAATACAATCTCTAAGTAAGTGAATATATGTATATATATATATATATATCTGATTATGATGAGCAAGTATTCAGAATTTGATAATAATAATGATAATCATAATTTATTTCCAAATCCATATCAAAATATGCTCTTGGGCTTACAAATATTATTTAGAAAATACAGAACTAGCAAATAAAAAGTAGATATAGATACAAGTAAAAGACAGCAGAATTAGGCGTTTAACCCTTTCAGTGCGTCTACACCACAGTGCGGTGTATAAATCAGTGATGGATTTTGCTAGTACACCGCACTGCGGTGTATTGATGTAATTAGTAATTTGTAATTATCTCTATTGAAAAATGGCAGAAAGTGTCAAACATAGTGAAATACTAGTAACTAACGATACACCGCACTGCGGTGTAGACGCACTATAGTGGTATTCCCATTGTTCAGCACACTAGGGTGGAATTTTTTAGAATTTTCAAATTTTCTCCAGCACTATAGGGTATTGATTAGTCAGCACTGAAAGGGTTAAGAATCTGACTGACTATATTTGTTTATAGAGTGTTAGATGAACACCCGTGTTTAGGACACGCTGCCATGCATATTGCAGTCGCGCTGAATGAAGAAGCCGCTAAAGGCGGAGGTCCGAGTCATCAAGGATCTGAAGGTATATTCATCGAAATTGTTGCATTATCGATTTCAATTCTCGTGTTCGGTCTGAGATTTATATCTGCGGTGATAATTTCAGGATCGTATTCATTGGATCAAATGTCCGATGATGATGAATTCGATGCACCGTTACAAAGAGTTCCGGTAAGATTATATTTCCATATTTTCATCCATTTTTGAAGCTTCAGGATGAGATTGATGGGAACGATGTGAAAAAATCTTAAAAGTTGAAATTTCCGTGAAAAATAGTGAAATTTCGACCTTTAACTGTATATGTTTACCATATGCAGTGCTTTGTTTCCGAGTCCGTCCATTTTATGGACCACTAAACCTTTGGTTCTTGTCATCATGGATTCTATGTCTAATGCTACTATTCATACTTTGAAAATTTCATACATATACTGATATGTATTGAAAATGTGAAAAATTCAGGAATTTTGCCGTGAAAAAAATGAAAATGTTATTGTTCACCAATCTCACCCCTTATAGCTACTATTCTGTAATTCGGCGCGAGGGCTAATGGCGTATTGTATTGTATGATTCTAGATGGGTGGTAGCAATGAATCTACTCCTATAACAGCTACTCAATTAGCCGCAGCGTTAGCAGCAGCTACCGGACGACCAGCTACTCAATCAGTAAGTTGCATTCTTATTAATTTACCCGTGTACTCTACAAGTTTAGGCTGATAATGATATCGAAGAGAAAACCACTATATCAAGTAAATTTTGGAGGATTTTGACATTTTTTTGACATTTCGACTCGATTCAATTTAAAACCGGTTATTTGCCCAAGAGCAGTTTTTAATGATATAACAAGGATGCTATCTGATGTCAGTAGTAGCTTGAACCCCGTGAACAGTTGATTTTGGGGGGAAAACCTAGGCCGGAATTCACTTTGAAATGCGAGATTTTTGAAAATAATATCTGACTCAATGATGGGTCATTTAAATCATGTTGTTTATGATTGATTTCAGGCTGGTCAGGATGCTGCGCAATCGAATGTGATCACCGCTGATTTCTTTCAACAAGCGATGCAACAAGCTTTAAGCGGAGGATCGAATTCAGGAGGAGCTTCGTCATCTTCGCAGCAGCAGCAGCAGCCGCAGTTATCACGTGATCAATTACAGGTAAAACACTTACACAACACATGAATAAATTTTTGTGGATTACAGAGACCCAGAACTAGTGGAACTAGAATAACTAGAGTTAAAATAGATTATTTCCAATGTTTAAACACCATGGTAGTCAAAATTTAACAAAGAACTCTGGTGCTGTCTATATCAAAGAATTCAGCAGCTCATTAAGAGAAATCTACAATATCAATTCTTCACAACTGTTATTGTTTGTTTCCTGACAGAATCATTCCACCCATCTTCACGGTAATATTTGAAAATGATATTTGTGAGTTAGGTTTCTCATATTGATATTCATCAATACTAGAAATAGTCTCTTATATTTCAGCAGCTCCTTATGATATACGTTTATTTTCAGTCACAATTACAACAGTTAAGAGATATGGGTATATCCGATGAGAACGCAGCAGTTGAAGCTCTACAAGCTACTGGTGGCAATGTACAACTAGCTCTGTCTATTCTATTCGGTGATCATCTTCAATAATCTATTCTCATTCTTCTCATAACTAATATACATTGTAGTTATGTCTTAGTGTTAATATAGTAAAATAAACTGTTCAATCAAACATATTTCATACTAGTTGTTTTATCATGGGATTTGCCGTTTGCTAGTTTCTCTACTTATACCTCTTGGAGGTCATTCATTTATTACGTACGCATTAGGGGAGGGGTCAGTGCAATTGCGTACTGTAATGCTTAATGTATATGAAAAATGGCCGATTCTGCGTACAGAGGGTTGAAAAATTTTATGCACACGTAATGAATGATCCCTTGCAAAAAGATTCATTTTGAATGAGAAATAATTCCTTAATTCAAGCCAAAAGGATGTGTTGAAGTCAACTATTTCCCGACCGACGAAGTGATTTGACTAAAGACACGGTATCATCACAGATAGATTATTATTCGCAAACAGTGAACATTAAATACATGAAAGTGTGATAGTGAATGGAAATGTTGATAACACAAGCGGAGACACATGGATTATAAATGCACGATATAAATATGGCATAAAAGAGTATTAAAATTATTTGCCTATGAGAGTAAATGAAGCAATGTATGAGAAATATTCCCGTAAATTTCATTGAAACTAAAATTGGAACTGATCGAATGAAAATAAATTACGTTAAAAATGTTCCCCTTAAAACATAGGAGCATTCAAATATAAATCATGCATAGCTTTCAGATTAAATGGCAAAGCATTTCTAATCAGTTTCCAATGAAAACTATAATGGTTTGAATGGGAATCAATTCATCCATGAGCCACTGAATCCTGAAGTCTGTATTTTCACAGAAGGCACAACTGGCAGTTTGGAAGACGGATATTCTAACACCAGTCGACACGTATGTGCTTGATAATTATAAAATGATAGTACACAATTTTTTCCTGATCATTTCTCTGCCATTAAACAAATATTCGTTTTACACAATTCATGTGAAAATAGCATCAATACTTTACAAACAGTTGTAAAAAAATGTAGAAAGATTTAAAAATACTGAATAAGAAACAGTTTCTACAAAATATTTCCAGATAGATAAACCTTATCATAAAAACTCTGAGCAATCAGTACTATGTAAATCCTCGAATGAAATCATTCAAATTGATTCAATGATCAAATGACGTATTAGTGACATACAAAAAGTATGAACTCTTAACATTTAACTCTCAACATCCAACTCTAACAATCTTAATCTTAAATTCTGGCCTTTGTTGAAACAATATGGGAGTCATTCATCTATTATGTACGCAACAGGGGAGGGGAGTGCAATTGCGTACTGTAATTCATAATGTATATGAAAAATGGCCGATTTTGCGTACAGGGGGGTGAAAAATTCAAATTTCATGCGTACATATCAAATGAATGGTCCTACTATAAAAATGCAGGTTTTTATAAAAGACTTGAACAGGCCTATGTTAACAATTTTCAATACATGTACTCAATGACAGTACGTAAACTTCAATAACTACATCAACTAGAACAACTGTATAGAATTCAATATTACATACAAATATTCAATACTGCTGACGACTGCTATACTGAACATACTGATCTATTTACCTTTCGATTGCATATTCGAGGCTGACATTTTGATCATTATAAACATTTATCAATGCGATATACAACATGTTTTCCATTGAGAAGGCACATTTAGTTAGGACAGATCAATAATCCCTGACAGTAAGCTATATATAGTTAACAAACACATGCGTAACAATTGCGTAGATTATACAGACTCTAAATTCCACAAGTGAAACGTCGACTATTGCTTTGCATTTGAGAACAGACTGTTGTGAGTGTTTGAGACGACTTGTGACACAGTATTAAAGCTTACACTGTCGATTCCTGGCGTTTAACTCGACCCAGCGGTTCATCATCCCTATAATCATCAACATCATCTTCCTCACGATACAACTTTCCCAGATTTCGACCGGGACAAAACTGTGGTACGATCAGCGACCAGACGTAGATGATGATACACGCCCAGCTCGTCGCCATTTTAATCCACACCGAGGGCCAGTTGAAACCGAAATGACTCAAATTTGCTTCTTCAGGCCTGAAATATATACATTAGATTGAACTTTTAAAGAGCAAATATAGAAAATATTACGAAATGAATACTTGATATCGATATTACAAACCTAAACCAGTTTGTAAGATCCATCATTACGTATAGTGCTGCCGAACACAGTAAGAGGTGAAAGAATGAATAGCTGTAGACTACATTTTTAGCTTCATTGTAAATCACACGTTGTCCTCCCTGAGACTGGAGTTTACTTCCTGAAACAATACCACGACTTATAGAAAATGTATGGACACATACGTAACCGGACGGTTTCATGCCGAAATACGGCGACTTACTTTTTTCACAACATGAACCACAGCATTTCGTTTTCTCTGGCTTATCCTACAAAAGAATAGAAATTTATCCTATGTGACCCGGTCAATCTATTACCTATTAACACTGATTGACTGAAATCAAAATCTCACCAATTCCGGATTAGAACTGGAAGGAATCACTCCCAGACGAATAGATTCATCAGACGTTCTCCAACTGTGAAAAATATTAGATTTTACACAAAAAATATAAATATTCTTTACTTCATCAGTTTTGCACAAATTATTTATGGATTTAATATTACCAATTGTAGATAACGATTACTACCATGAGCACTATTCCGCTGTAAGCGATTATTTTCTCGGTTTGACCGCCGAACATCTGCGACGCTGGACGACACAATACTTTATGATAGTCTTTACTGACTGGATCCTGCATAACCGAGCCTAATTCAATCAGTTCTTGATCCGAACGTAATGTGGGATTGATTTCCACCCGAACTGTAATAAGATATCATAGAAATATCAATCCCTCAAGTGCAATATCGATGATTAATTGATTTATTATTTCATATTGGAGTATTCTCTATGAGGTAATACCTAAGACAGGAGGTTCGCTTGATAATGCTGACCAGGTTAAATATATCACATAAGATGTCATTATCGCGGCTGGTAGAATTCCTGCGTTAGCGTTTCCTGAAATTCAAATACAGCAATATGAATCTATTCTTTACCAACTGAATGCTGTATCACTAGAATATAATGAGTGATCCTACAACTGATGGTATCTTAATCACTATTTATTATCAGTATATTTATAATCAGTATGACTTACGTTTTAGGATGCACGGCAAAATCGAAATGAAGGAGAACATCAGACAGCAACCAGCATTCGAACCGATGAATATTTTGTTAATCAGACATTCATCTTTCGTTGTGTAATTCAGGAATAAATGGACAGTTCCAACAATAGATCCGACTAATAACACAACTGATACACTGTAAATAGCTGCAAATATCAAATAATTTACATATGAATTGACTAAATATCCAGCTATTGTTCCTGTAGGAGGGTATCTGTCTGGTGTTTAGACTTATAAGTTGGACTAATAACATTAATATGCAAATACTCCATCGTCTAAAACTTACGGAAGTACCAACATCCACTACATCTTGAATCTTTTCTGACATTTCTGAACCTGAATAAGCAACAAAAATATTTCAATTACCGGTAGACACCAGTTACCAGTTAATAAGAAGATTATCAAAATATATACAAATTATTCAGTCACAAACTTACCATTTAGCATTTATGACATACGCGAAGTCAACTAACAGAATTATCTGAGAGATAATGAATATGAAAGCACCTCCCATTCCGATATATCTCCAAACTGTAAAAATTGAAGAAAAGAAATATATATCATATCTGCATAGGCTTTCGAGTAGGCACTTTAGCATACAAGTAAACTACGTACCATAACTGAAGTAATCAGAGTGGGGAATATAAAATGCTCCTCCACAAAAAACTGCAAGAATCAATAACTTAGCCACCCAATAACTGAAAGGCAATAATCAATGTTGAATAATGACGTTTTACATTTATGTATGTATCATTGAGTCCTGGAGAAATTTAAAGTTACCCATTGTGAATCCCAGCTCTGAATCCTTCACTGTTAAATACACATAAAGTAACCAAACACAGCAACAAGTGGAATGCAACCAATGCTAAACACATTCGATAAACAGCCATATAACCGGTTAATATCTTACAACCAGGACCAGCGTTTAACATGATACACGTTTCATTGAATCGAGGAATCTGTTAATAAAGAAATCAAACCATAAATGAATAACTGGTTTAATCATTTTTGGGAAACTGACCCAGTGTTAGTTTGGCTGTCCGAGTGACTGTTCCATTCTACACGGGCCGGACACAACAAGTCTTTGGCCCCAGTTTTTACTGAACTTTTATACAGTAGGCCTACCTAGGATACTGGACCCAGTTCCACAGTTGTGAGTTAGAGTTAACTCTGACTTAAAATTAGTTCATTTTGAATGAGTTAACTATGAGTTAAATCTTAACTCAGAACTGTGGAACTGGACCCTGGGGTCAAAAACATTTTGCGTCAGGCCCCTGTGTTCTATTCAACTGCAATCTCATCCAGGATTGGTCTTACTATGAGACCATATTGACTTGATGCAGCCACAGAACCGATTGTCACGACCCAAACGAACACGACTAAATCACAGAATATTCTCCTTACATTTTCCGCCATCATTTCTCCAACTTCTGGTACGAGCATTAGACAACTGATCGCTGTGATGAGGACCAGAAATAAAACGTACATCCCTCGAGTGCTTGTCGTTTCTCGTATGGAAGGTAAACAACTGCAGCATAATGAGCAGGCTCCCGGACCACAACAACAGTTCGCCTATAATCAATAATAACATTAATAATTCAGTTTGGACAAATTCGCTAGAATGAAATCAACTTTTCATCCAGAAGATTACACTTCGAAGTGTAATATCTCGATAAACGTCCATAGAAAATCCAAAAATTTTAAAAGGCTATTGTACTTTGTTTGTTCCTGATTCGAATAAGTATAGGCTATTTCATTAAGGTTGTTATATCTTAATTTATAGACATGTTAGTAGAGAGGCCTACCCTAAATTTGAAACAAATTTGTTCAGAAAAAATGCTAAATATATATCCTTTCAATGCATTGACATACAAATTTCTGTTAGGAATTTAACAAAACATTTATTAGATTACCTGTGCTTGAAGGCAATCGCCCATTTTATTAGTTTTTCTGCGTTTTGTTCTGACAGTTTTATCAATTTGCAATTGATTGGAATTGAATTTGCCTTAGTCGGGAATCCCAAAATGACGTCATTGAAAATTGAAATCCATGGTCAAGTCCACCGTCCGGAATTTAGTGTGAACTGATTTGACAGCTGATCAGTCAAAACAACTCAAAAACAACCGTTACACACGGTCTCACACGAGGCTGAGAGGTCAGGAGGTTGATAATTAGGCTAATCAATTGGTCGCATGTGACTGATGTGTGTTTGAGTGACTGACTGGCGCTGTCGCTGCATTCCGTCGATTTCAGTGTGTCGTTTGCGATCAGCTGTGTGTGGGTGGAGACGTCATGATGGCGGCGGCTAATTCAAACTCGTCTATCCCGATAGATAAATCAACCAGTACCAGTAATGATATTTGTGAAGGTTTACAGCAATACAGTGATGCAGAATTAAGCGCATGTCATGTGGTAAGTTTACCAACATCAATCTTTCACAACCTGTGTCCATTCTCAAAAAGATTTTGTCTTGGGGACAACATTTTATTCCATCATGTTGATCATTATCCTGAATGTGAAATTACTGGATTTTTGAGCTGAAGGCCCTATGATATTTTACAGGAGAAACATGAAGTAAGAAGTTCGCATAGTGATGTTTCTAAGAAAACGAAGCTGGAATGCGTAGAAGTTGCCGATGAACAGGTGGCAGTGCAAGAGATCTGCACGAGTAACGACGCCTCAACTCAAACCGCTGAACAAGTAACAAACAACGACGCGGGTGCGATATCCAGTTCGGAGGATATCCAATTGAGAAACATCAGTCCGAAATCAATCACACCGGATAAACTAGAGAAACCATGTGACATCGAACGAAAGCAGAGGAGCTCGGAGAAATTACGTACGCGTAGTTCATCGAGTTCTGGAAGTCAAAGAAGTGAACATCATCTACATAGATTACTCAGTAATCTTAGGTATGTTTTACAATTTGAGGAGTGACTGCAGTTTATGTTGTATCCCTATATAACATTACTTGAACCCTATTAAACCTAGTAACTATAGAGCCAAATTACAGGAAGCTGGCTAAAGCTGCATTTTATGAGAAATCCTGATAAAAGATAATATTTTAAACATGCTTTTATGTAGGCTATAGGTAAATAATATCAATATCAAATTAAAAACCTAATCCTAGTATCGCTAGCGCCAAATAGCAGGAAGGCCACATCCTTGATTGCTGTTGTACCCAATTTGAAATGTCTTTGTTCTTATTTATTCCAACAATTTATCAGCGCGTTAAGTGACGGTCCGTTCTGTCGAATTTGTCACGAAGGGAACAGTAAAGAAGATCTGTTTTCACCGTGTAAATGTAGCGGAACGATGGGTTTAATACATCGTAGCTGTATAGAGACTTGGCTCGGATCTTCAAACTCAAATAAATGTGAAATCTGTAATCATGTTTATACTACTAGAAGATATACACGACCGTTCTATGATGTAAGTACTGAAGGAAGTCCTTGTTAATTTGGAAATCTTTAATGCAACTGTGGCAATTGAGGATTCGCACATGCAAGTGTCTGCCAAGTTTGCTGGTAGTTGCCGTACTTGGTCTTCAATTTCTTCTACATTTCAGTTAAAATCGAAAACAATTTTTCTGAAACTAATTGATAAATTATCAATGAACAATAGGCCTATACCTTAATCACTGAAAATGAGTTGAATGTATTTTTGGTGGGTCCTGTGATGGTGTATGGATTCATGCGCGCCAAAAAATTTAGTTAACAGTTGATTAGAAATGAAATATAGCTGGTGTAGCAGTTCCCTATTATTGAAATCTATTGTGAATATCGCTGGTTGTTTTATATATTTCAGTGGTTGCGATACCCAACAACTTCTCAGGATCGTAAGAATCTGATAGCTGATACGGTGTGTTTTGTATTGCTCACTCCTCTAGCTGTTGTTAGCGCTTGGCTGTGTATAACGGGTGCCTTACATTACTCCAGCATCGAGGGTGGTAACTGGGAAGCTATTGGTTTGATCGGTCTCACTTGTTTTTTATTGCTCATCTATTTAGTTTGGTGTTCGGTAAGTGTAATAAGAGGCATTCATTAACTACGTACACATCCATGAGGTGAGGTGGTTGAAAATTGGCCAGCTCCCCCTATGTACCTATCGGCAAACTATTCCATACATATAGACCTACATAGAACAGATTCGCTGCCGGCTATGAGCTGATTCTTCATATTCACTGAATTCTGGCACGCAGGAATAGCATAGTTCCTGACTCTGCTTCATTCTCGATGCTCTTTGGTCGGTTTTGAGCGATGGCTGACTGCAATAGCTCTATTGAGATAACTCATATTAGTGACTGGTAATACGGTGGTAGTGAATGTTTAAAGGACATTAGAAATTCTTAGTTTTCTATTTCGAATATTTTCATGCTTTTCATCGTTGTTCTATTTTCGCACAGGTTGCAATTCGGTATCACGTTCGTATCTGGGTCGATTGGAGGAATTCGAATCAACGAGTTACGGTCGTAGATTTCAACGCGGCGCTGTCGAGCGCGACCGACGACGAAAACAACAATAACACGCAACTTCAAAACCTGTCGTCATTATCGCCGATATCCAGTTCATCGAGCGTCAATACCGACGAGATTATAGGTGGCAGCACTAATAACTGTCGTACGTGCAGCCATCGACGTCGATTTAACGATCGAGATTTTCGTCTGTTGCCGGTCGTGATTCTGAATCAGGAGTATTCACTGTTACATGACTCGGGTTGCCCGTTGAACGCGAGTTTCGCGATCCCGCTTCTAGCTCGCATCAACGCCGAACGAGAGGTCGTTACCGGTAAACGCAGTACTATCGCTCAGTGGAGGGACAGCGAAGCGGTCTGCACCGTACCCCGCGCAGACGTCATGGCAAATACATCGGCTGTTGAAACCGTAATGGAATTATCTCCGACCGCGTCTGGAGAAGAAATGAATGCCGCATCGAGTACGCCGTCTAAACGCTATCATTATTATCAGTCGATCGACGCTTCACCGATTAAACCGACTCAAAGTCTCTTCGACGACACGTCTTCTTCTCCCGCGTCTTCAGATCGTAGCACGAATGAAAACTTAGCTCTAATCGCTTCTAATTCCTCGGATATAACGGCTTTATTACCGGATAATAAAGATTCTCGACGTATCGTACGAGAAACAGTTGTATGAAGTGATTAATGACGAATATTGAAATATTGCTCAAACATTCTACGTTTTACGGTAAAACAGTCAAGATATGTGTTGAGTTGCAGAGTAAATCGGATAAGGGACATCTGATGAAACTTCGACTTGTTCAATTCAGATTCAACCTACTTAGTGTAAAAGATATCTAAGCTCTCTATAGAATGGAACGGAGAACCTTAACTGGTACATTCCTTCTGATATTCTGACTTGCGCAAGTTTAATTGTATCTCATTTCTGGAATATGAATGTCATCAAAGATTACAGAATTTTCAATATATCCCATGAAGGTATCATTAATGGTAGAGGGATTTAGCCTGAATTTTCATTGTGTTTCGTATTTCATATTATAGTCATTCTATTTGTATTCAAAAACTTCAGTGCAATCTTTAAGACTTTACTTATTTATTTATTTATTTAACGTGTGAATATTTTTTCTATGTAAAAATGTTCAATATGTGGGCCTAATTGATGTAGATATTTTTGGATTTTCATATTCGTGAGTTGAGATGCTTGTATTGAAATGCTTGTTTTTGCACTCGGTTCATATCATTAAATTTTTTTTTTTTCAAATTCGTTCGATCTGAAAATAATCTCTTTGTGATGTTACGCATGTAACTTTCAATATCTGTGATAAACGAAATGCATTTTCCTGCACAAAAAAAAAATTCATATTTAGTTTTTATTCATCTTTCATTCAAGACTGATTCTTGTATTTGTATGTTATTTTTTATGTACCATTTTGAGCCAAAAAATCTACTCAATTTATCCTCAAATACATATATATATATATATATATATATATATTTCTACTGCATGTACCGTAATATTTGGTTTATCGATCTTATTTGTTCCCATTTTGTCCCCAATGTAACGTGATTGTGCTATATTAAAATAAATTGCTATAACGATTTACAAGTATTTCAAGCAGAGCTGAGGCGAATTTGGAAGGGGCGAAATGGGAAAACAAGACTACGTTTGTACATTGTATCATTATCATTATCAATTGATTGAGTTCGTGATTGCATTTACTATAAAATATATTTATTTGAAGCTGGTTTTCAGATCTGTGATACACATTTATACATGTATTCCCGGTATATATTCCATTTCGAAAAGCATTTGTGATCGATTCAATAAACGATTTCCTTTATACACGTTACCGAATAAATGTTCAATTTTTAGGCTGATATTCGTTTCTCGTATTCTCGTATTTTTTCTATAAAAAAAGGACGGAAAAAGAGGAAGGAATTCAAGAACATTTTGAATATTTCTTTGACTGAGAATGAGTCGAGATGGAAACAGTTGAGGATTCGATATGAGCAAAAGGAGAAGTATTTTATTTTTCTGACGAAAAAAGAATATTCATATATATATTTTCAACACACAAATAACACTAAATCATAGACATATTATACAATAAACATAGTTGTAAGCCAATTAAACAATAAACCAATGGTCTTCTATACAAACACATGTTTTATTTTTATACCACTGGTGGTGAAAACAACCTGGTTTTTGAATACAGGTTGATTTCCTTTGCGAAATAAGAAGAATCCTTCTTAATAGAATTAGAAACGTTTAAACAGATAGACGGGGTCCCGTCGGGTGCTAGAACCAAAAACTTTGTTTTCATGTATTCTAGTTAAAAATCTATCAAAAACCCTGTAAGTTTTGACAATGAATGACGCTTACTCACAGTTTTATTTCTTAGAAAACAATGTTTTCTTTTGTTTTTAATTCCCGGTCATTTTGCTGACAATAGGATATCCGGGATATCTTCTAATAGCTGGTAAATCTCTGTATCGGCCGCTATCGTGTAAATCTAAATTCTCGTGATAATATCCGTAATATCCCGGTCCGTCCCACTGCGGGAATCTGGCTGGTGGCTCGTATTGTGTGTGCATTGGATAAACCGATGGATTTCTCGTGTAACCGAATAATTTCAGTTCGGGAAGTCCAGAATGACCAATTCCTGCAAAACGAGACAAACTCCTGATTACACCAGAAGTTCTTAGAAAGAAGTCTGAAGGCAGTCGATTATCTTTGGTGCTGTTTAAAAACAGGCGATCGTGCCGATCTTTTTTGAGAGGCAGTTCTATTTCAAGAAAAAGTGGCACTTTTCACGGTGAAAAGGGGCAGGTCTTAAACATGTGCCCGGGTACCCGAATGAATCATTTCAAAATGGATACTTTTCCAAAAAAATATGAAGTCTTGTTGGTACTGACCCTTTGAAGGGCACTTTGCAAATTTTAGGGGTTCGTTCGCTACCCCGAACCCCCTCGGCACGGGCGGGGCCTGCAGTCACTGAATTGTAAACTGATATATACAATTTACATATCGATAATTAAATCTCGGCCTGGTCAGAGGTCACCAGTACGAGAGGAGTTTATTCGGGCCAAATTATAGATCCTGTAATTATGAAGGGCGCATCCTCTAGGATACTGTACCTGCTGGATTTAATTGACTACCACGGGATGCATCTCTCCTTCTCTGGAAAGACACCCAATCGTCTTCTTTTTGGAAATCTATCGCATCTCGTCGAGCTTCGTTCGGTAAATGTTTGTAGTTTCTGTATTGAATCCAGCGACGTTCCGATGGCACGTAATTCGCGGCCCCCTCGTAACAAAACGATTTCCAGTCCCCGGACAGGTAGTTGTGAGTGGGCGTTATTATTTTTGGGCCACTGAATCGTTTGTCCAAACTGTATTGACTGTAACAATATCGAGCCATCTCCTCGGCCAACCGTGCTGCAATAAGATCATTACAAAATCCACGATCAATAACTTGAATAATTGATAGATTCTGCGAAAAAAAAACCTTTTTATTCTATTTCGTAATGAATTACAAATAGAAAATTGTCCTGTTTCTGCTGTTAACGGACCCTAGGCCGGTACGTGTGTTGGCCCTCGTATATTACGTGAAAACGTTGCATCAGCGAATGACTTTCAATATTTGAAAAAAGCATAGAGATAACGGTACTGTCTGATTCAGATAACTGGTATATACCGTTAAATCTAAATTTGTATAAATTTATCAATATCTTGACATTTATCACGATGACTCCATTTCAGTACTTATTTACGTCAGAACTAGATAAACTTAGGCCTATACTGGTTTTTTAATTAGCTACAAAGAGAAATATGCGGTATATTTGTGCCAAATTAGGCATCAATGCAAATAGATTTACACGGATTTTCGCCGTTTCTTTTACACCGATTGCATACATGTGTGTATATATACATATATAGATATAAAAAATTGCCGAATTCTTCCATTGGTAAGATACATTAATTAAACAAAATTTAGTAAACTCTGCCATGTATCAATTGTTGACAATTCATTTCACTCCATAGAGACCTACCAGCAAATATATGAAAGTAATAATAAACCTCCAAGCGAAGGCAGAATGTAAACTGTCACTGAAAGTCTTCTGTTGACTTCCTGTCTAGTGTAGCATGGCAACCGCCATTCCAGTACTGGGTGGTGTATATTGCTGGAATAAAATCGAGCACTGGTGAAAAATGTCCCAATGTTTACATTGACAACCAACATGGCGGAACCAAGATATGTACAAGTACTGGATGATGGATATGGTTAGTGAATTGTTATTGTTATCAATAAGGACTTTTGAGAAAATTTGTCTCATGTTAGAAAAAGTATGAATACGGAATGAATTTGAGATCTAAGTACTGAAAGAGAAACGTTTAAAGACTGCAAAAAGATATTTTTCTTTCAAAAAGCTTATTTTTATCATTTCTATTGAAGAAAAAATGATTTTTCTCCGACCCGACAATACACAGGAATTTCGATTTTCATGAAAGTCATGAAACTTTTTGTAAGGTGCCCACACTGATGTCGGGTCCTGAGAGTGCTCGCACAGAAAACTTTTGGAAACCGAGATGCAATTTCTTCTCGCATATATATTCGAGGTGAAAATGTTGCTTCTCTTTCAACTCAATTCAAAATAAACTAACTTTGGAAGCATTTGTATATTTTGAATGAAAAGGAATGAGAAAGTTTTACCAATGATGAAATCGATTCTCACAGATTTCCATAAGGTCGGCATATTGGTGGAACTTCGGGGTTCGTTCGAACTCCCGAACCCCCCCCCCCTAAATACGGGCCTGATATCAATCTTTTACTGGATGAATATATTGAGAGTTTGTTACAGGCGTCACGCATTTTATGGCGGGAAAACAAAATAAAGATAGTCCATCACCGTACAAGACGTCACGTGATGGTATGTCACATTTATGGCGCGGTCCAGCTTTCTATACGAGAGAATTAAGACGCTATACAACATTGGACGAAACTCTTAATCCAGCCACATTACCACAAGGTGAATACATTATCCTAATATAAAAACCATTTCCGAAGAAGTAGATCGGGATACAGTTGCAAATTATATCCTTCCAAGAACTCTTGAACGAAGAACGATATATGGCTGATAGAAAATTACTGGGGACATTTGGAATGTTGCATACTGGGTTCATTCACAAAACCTCATAATCACTTGACAAAACGATTAACAAAATAACCAAACCAAAATTGTTTCAAATGGGATGATATTGTTTTGTAGACGTTTCAGCCATGGCGACTCGTAACCCGTCCCGTTCTGTCACTAAGGTGCCGGGCGCGATCCAGGCCATGTCAGCTGGTGACGCGTGGAATCGTAACTGGTCTGGATCGGGATTCTATAGTCCTCAGAATCACGTATGGACACGAGAGATGGTGAATATAGGGATACCCAGTGATTCGAGATTAATGATCAACGAAGAAGACTGGTTGAAATATAAATTTATGTGCGGTCATCCGACAATGAAACCAGTTCCAACCGGGTCGAACACTAGTAGTAGAACGGCTACTCCGACATCAGCACCAGGTCGACAACTTACCAAACCGATTATATATGATGAACACTTGAAGTATTATATGAGCTAGAATTCTCGCGAACACGCGCCTGAATCTTTTTCCCTTTGTCAGGATACTCTGGGATAGAGCATGGATTGGGGGTGCATGGAAAAAGAGAGCATTGATTTATAGCACCCGAGTGGTTTGCTATTGTTGGAAGGGAATATATAATCAAAGATCTTGCTAGAATCACACGCGTTAGATATATCTCCACATTGTGTATTCGAGATATGAATGTATCTTGTTTTTTTCTTTTATTTCTTATAGAAACGTTTTGTTAAGTGCATTATACGCATTTTCTAATAATAAATTCAGTAGACTAAAATCAAACGTTACTAACGCGTCGGTTATCTTAGTTCCTATGTACATTGTATAATATGTCTGTCTTCTGCAAACGTGGTTAGTCAGTCTGAAAAGTCTAACGTTTGTAAACGTATCAAAATCAGATTAAATTTAAAGCGAAAAAGTTCTTCGGTAATTTTATGTACCAATGCGAGGATATCAGTCCCTGAATCTCAATCATTATTTAGTGTCAACCCGATCACCGTAGCATACAAAATCTTATCGTTTTAACCAAATTCGCAAAGATCGCCTGTAACATATTGAGAATTCTCGACATTTCTGTGGATATTGAAGTCTTTATCAACTGAAAGAATGATTTATTAGATAAAGCATTAACATCGATGGAATTGGCGATCTGAAACAACGTTAGCCCGTTATGTAGTAAAAATATCAATCTCGACCGTCTAGTGCTGCCCCTATGAATAATGATAACGGGAAAAATAAGAACTAACATAGGAAACTGATATTTTTCTAAATTATCACCGAACACTTGCATTAACATAATCAGCGCCCCCTAGACCTCAATTCCTCAGATGAAGGCAGCCCTGAAATGGACTCGTAAACCTTTTTGTTCATTTCCTGTGTTCTTCATTCAGAATAAATTAAACTGCTCATTTTCCAACCAGATGTTACCGAATATTAACAAAATCTATTAAATAGTTATTCAAATTTTTATTCTGTTATATTTAAGATTATTACAAGTCAAATTAAATACATACATGTACAAACATTTATAATAATTTTGCATTTGAATAATTTTTCTCTCATTGGGACATGTGACAGTGAAATTACAACAAACAACACCAGCTAGCAATTTATCTACCCATTTAAATACAAAAGTGATCGTCTTGTGACAGAACATAGCAAAAATTTCTATAGTCAATATCTGGAAATAATAAAAGACTTCCGGGGCCATAAAGCAATTTTGCATAAGCATAACCTCAACTAGCCAGTGCTGGGTGTCCCTCTTAAAAATAAACTCAAAACAATAATAGTCGAAATTCTGGTTTGTCGAAGTCCAAATATACCTAAATACAATTTGTGAGAACTATTTCAATATCATTCTAAAAACCATTTAGTGAATACAAGTGTGATACAAGCATCTAGCTGCACAATGCTATTGAGAATTTTTAAACAATCACTGACAGATAGATGTAGTTCTAGCAGGGTCCGAGGGCTTAATGCGCCCAGGGGATATTGCAAATTACCGAAAACATAAATACACAAGATAAGACTGAATTTATTCGAAATACACTGACGAGTTTGTTTGTCGGTAGATTCAGCTCTATCGTAGTCTAAATATTTATGCAGGATTAGTTGTTTATGGCGGAAAGGAATTTGCGTATTTTTCTAATATGGTGGCTCATAACTTATTCATTCAGACAAACATTACTCAGTCTTCGGGAATTCTCTAGGTGTTAAATTTCACTTGATCACACGGACGACCGACTCCATGGTTTCAGATTGGTATAGTTTGTCTTTTGTGTCGACTTGTTAAAAAGAATCTATATATATATATATATATATATATACAAATTACAAATTCACCAATAATCCCTTCAAAGATTAATATACATTAAATGACGCATAAAAACAGATGCCCTTTCAATGCCGTGTACGTTCCCTAGGTTCATTTCTTTATGAGTGGATGGCCAAATAAACGTTCTACCCACCAGATTTTCACGATGGATCAGATAGGCGGGATGTCTCTGACGGAACCTAGGGATTTTTCCGATGTTCGCTCGTAAAATCTAGGGCTGCTATAGGATAATCGTAGAACTCATGTGACTAGAACATTATAAATTACACAGATCTATATACATCATTTGGGACACGTTTACGTCACCAAATTTCCTCCGTCACACGCTCATGCAGCGAATCATTTTCGGTTAACATGATTTATTTCCTCATTCTGCAAAAAGCGTTAATTGTCTTTTTTTCAGTTTCATAAGTGTTTTGCTGCCTTTGTAAAAAATGTCTGTAACGACCGACCGATCGACCGGATCAACGCGTGATTATTACTCAGTCACAGACACAGCACATACCACGCTGAAGATAGAATTACAATCATGGGAATATCGGGGAACAACAACAACCGAACAACCAGGATGTTGTGAGAAAAACTAAAGCATTATAACGGCCAAGCCATATATAGGTTGAGCTTGTATAATATTACAAACATTCCAAATTCCTAGAATTACCGATTTGACTTGTTACACAAGGTTTAACTCAGTATACACTATCCACAATGAAACAATCCCTGGCAACTGACCAAGTTGAAAACCTTCAGCTAAGTGTAGACAAGCTACAATTGACCTTAACTTATTACAGCGCGGACTCAAGTTATAATATAACTGCCAATAATGCTTTTAATGATGCATTCCACGATGTCGTTATCATTATATCAATATGAATGCGATAGTTTGATGTCTGGGGAATCAAACCCGGGGAAATCCCGAACCAGATAAAATTCTACGTTATAACAATATTGATATTTGAACACTGTGAATATTGCGGTATCAGTATCAATAAAGGACTCGAATAAAATAAAAGGCCATACATGTATTACGAGTGATTCGTCAATAAATCCGTGAATTACGCTCCGAGTTTGAACTAGATGTGAAATACGTTCACCGCAAACTCATCATAATCGCTATCACGGTTTACATATCAAACCATCATTATTACATCAACCGGCATCTCATTTATATACTCGCAAACAATCGCAAAATGCTCCATTTCTCATATAAATAATTGATTGGCTTAAAAAAAAAAAGGTGAACAAGTTTTTAATATCCATTATTTACAGAAATCTATTTTAGAAATAGCGTTTCACAACACGCGCATGGTTCAGCAGATATGGTAGCTTTGAAATGCAAGTAAATAGAGCACGACGACGATGACCGGTGAAAACTAATCGCGATATTTCATCGTAATTTAGTGACTATTTGGAAAGAAATAATGAAAATACGCTCGCGACTCTTCTTTGTAAATACGGGCGCCGCACAAAGAAATTCCACATATACACTTTTAGTGGTGTTGAAAACAGCCGTTATTGCAAACTATACTTAGAAGCATTAAACGAGCGAGAGAAAGAGAGAACATAGACAACGAACAACAAGTTACAAGGTCAAAATTCCACAATTCGAGGAGAAACTAAAAAGAAATTTTTTAATTTCTAAACAATGGTTTGAATACAATGTAGAACCATTTACCGAATTACAACACAACAACATCTTATGTTCCGAAAAAAAAAAAAATTTATAATTATGAAATTACACATTCAGATACAATTACGACTAACGTTTCTCTCATACAAAAATCACAGACAATAATATTATTATAATATCGATGATATAAATCTAAAAACTCGGGCGAAATATCTACACGAATGTCGGATGAAATCAAGGCTGTCGACCTGCGCAAAAAAATTACTTGTTTTCAATTAAACGCAACTGTCGAATTTGAGCGAGCAAAATAAATGAAGAAGAACTCTTTTCTTCCTGTAAAGGTATACATCATTTCTCATCATATATATGTATATATATATATATATATATATATATATATATATATATATATATATATATATATATCTACCACTATCTTCCTATTTACCAGTAACCAGTAAACAGACAGTTTAAAGTAAGCATCAACAACAAGAGAGATACTGCTAGTCGAGAGAGCGGTGATGAGTGACTTTTTTAAGGGACATAGGTAAAATTCCTAGCAGACAATAATAATAATCATAATAATATATATCGTATACGTGTATAGTCTGTATATTATATATACTCTTTAAATATTCACGAAACTCGTACATGAACCGAACATGTACCCGAAAATCCATCTTTTAGAAAACTATTTTATCATGAGAAACATTAACTCCTTATTTCATTTGACGCGCGTGTCATTTTAGATATCTGAACAGTTTCAGGTTCCCCTATCAGGGTTCCCTCCGTTAGATTCTAATATGGCACATTATTCGACTTTTCATAACAATTATTAATAATTCACTTTGTCTCACGGTATTATTATACCTGTCAGGCAGGTATTTTTACTAATAAACAGCCTGTGTACCAAGTGGAATAATGTTGTATAATCTGTATTATATTACGCAATATAATAGCAGTTACAAGCAAGACTCCGCAATACAGGGCAGCATCATGCATATAAACATAGACCTATAAATGAAATAGGTCCACCTTCATAAGCAATTAATTAATCATAAATGTATTATTGCTTTTCAAGCTTCCACCCCCTATATATGTTTCACCTTATGAATTCTGAATGAATAATAATATTTCCAACTTCGAATCAACACAAAAATGAATATTTCCAAATCCTAGGCCTCAACAAAAACTGTCTTAGATTCTTATCGTATTTTCAATTTCAGATGTCGTCAAATGATCAAATCAACTCAATAATAATAGACATACTTTCAATTTTATGACGCAGACGCTAAAAGTCACTTTGAACTGTCAAATTGGATTCGATAAATAGCTCTTCTTTAATAAAACCATGGTGATAATTTTTACCTTAGACATAAAAACGCTCATTGACGTCTCGATCGCAAATTCAACGTTTATGAATACGTATGAATGAGATGATGTAGTGTACACAATGAATTCATCAATATTTTCAGTTTTTTTTTTCAATTTTTTCAGGGTTGTTTTGCCGAGCACCGTGATTAGTAGAATTTTATCGCGCTGCTGCTAGCGCTGCCAGCGCGCCTAAACCGGCAACCGCCACCCACAGTCCGTTCCAGATTTTATCTTCGACGCTTGATTTATCCGGGAAGAACTCGTAAAATGCTTCCTGTAAAATAGAAATAACAAATCTTTGACGGAATTCTTAAAACGAGAAAGGCCTTCGACCGGAAATTGAAAGAATATCATCGATACAACTTCATTGTTAAAGCTTAAATAACATCTTTTTGAAATAACTTGAATGGACGTGCCGTAACTCTTAAACCCATCTAATATACGACCAGCACAGATGGGTCGCTCAACATCATTGTTAAACTCGATCCATTTTAGTTTCTATCTTCTCTGATTTAACTCCAGGAAAAGGAGACTTTCTCGGAAATCCTTCGATATTGTGTAAAATAGTTTGAAAGGCAATGTTTTTAGTTCAGCTGCCCATTTTAAGACCCTTCTAGAATACAGTGCTAGCTAAACTGTCTTCTAGCACCCAACGTCCATTCAAACAGTTTTTATACTGTTAACTCATTGAGTTGGCGCATTTTCAAAAGGTTAACTCTCAATAGAAATCTTAACCACCCAGAACTGAGGTCAATTTGTTTTTGCTTCACTTACCCAGCCCCCATTTTCCGAAATCCATCGTAACAGTTTACGGTTTGCATATTCTCCCAAAAAATGTCCAATTTCGCCGACATATTGCGGCATACCATTTTCAGCGCTGTACCTAGCGAAATGAGCGCCTAACGCGTAAACAGTCACAATTCGACCCCAATTCACTTGTCCATCGCTAAGCATTTCATCGGCGATCGCGGTGAAAGATTCCTCGCCCGTCTCCGTATTTATTTGAAATCGGTCGATCATATTCACGAATAGAATATCGTGACGTCGCGTAATTTCCTCCACAGTTCTTCGTAGCGTTTTCGCGTATTTCGAATGGCGCCCGGTGCCCCCGCTTTTCGGTGGGATTCCACTGACGTAATGCACAATATCCATCGCCAATTCTCGCGCGACAAAATCATCTTTAGATAAAGGTTCTTCGGTCGTTTGAGTCGACTGATGTTCCACTCCCCCCAGCACTGTTTTACATCCACTCGTCGCCCCTATGTTGTTGTAGCCATTTAATTTACTATAACCGGGATTTGTTTCAGTTTTTGTATATCCATTTGGCATCGATTTCTTATTATTGTTTAAAGCCGGGCTCGAACTTCCATGATTACACGGCGTATGAGTAGCTGAAAAGGGCGCACATGTAGTCGACGACCCCATCAAGCCATTTTTCAACACATCTAACGCCACATACCTAATATTACTGATTTCATTCATGATTTTAAACGGTTTTTAATCCTGTAAACGACGAACAGCGAACGTGAAAATAAACCTAAAAAGAAGTACCGTCCAACTGACAAAACGATGTTGATAGAAACAGTTAATTGAAAGGGCTATGGTTCCATAATTTGCGGTACCCTCGGTATTTCGTATCGACGCTGCGGCTGTCTCTATCCCCAGTGTAATGGCTGCCAGGGCGACACGAACTGTGATTGGTTGAAATCAGCGAATATGTTACGGGCCGGAGATACCCGATGACGATTAGTCAGTCGATTCGCCATTCGGGGAAATTCGGAAAATCGATATAACAAAGGCAGTATACTGCCTTGTAATTGTGGTACTCAAATATTGACTTCCCGTTCCCTATCTATTTCGGTTCTTTCTTTAGAAAAAAAACTAGAAAACCCAGCCAAAGTGTGTTATACCCAAATAACCTAATACCCGTCGGTCACGTTCCTATTTTGATGCAATAACGTAAACCCGTGGTGGGATCGATGTAGATTGTAAACATGGGATTTTTGAAAGGAGAACTTCCACTAAATTGGGATCAATTCGATTTTCCCATTTCATCAAAAATAAATCAATCAAACGAAAAGTTTTTTTATCGACGTTTATTTTTCAGAATGATTTTTCTTTCTTTATAATATGTAAAACCTTTTCATAAGAATCCATGGTCTTCAACTGCATCAAACACTTTAATTACACATTTAACAACATTGTACCAGAAACATTCATCTGAGACACGAGTTCAATTCAGTCATCAGTTGAGAAATTAGTCCTCAAGGGTAAAATATTTTGTGTAATGTCTTTGGCAGTGTCGCTGCGAACTGCATTAGCGGCGTGAGTTAACTGTAACGCTGCATCCGGATGAGCAGTCCCTGGTAACAAAGTGCATTCTCTTTCCAACATAGCTGACATTGCGTCTAAGAGTTCTACAAATCCAAGCGACAATGCCATCCTTCTCAAACGATTCAATTCCTACAAATATATATTCATAGTCATACATCGGACCTGATTAATATTCAAAGACATACAAGATATGAATAGCGTTTCTTGCATTCATTAATACAAATAGCATGTTACATACGCGATAGAAATGTTGTTGTTTTTCTGGTAATTTTCTGGCGTGTCGCAATATCTTTTGAACATCAGCCTAGAAGTACAAAAAATTAAAATAAAGGTCAAAATATTGAAATCATTCGATCGCATTTATAAGGCTTAAATAAATAATTCCTTCTTTCTCATTTCTGCTGAGCTTAAATATGTTTTCACCCGCCTGGCCGCCTATATACTCTGTACGTTACTTTAAAAAAAATAATGATCGAGCTGATAATAACAGACCCGGCAGTTATAGAAATGAACTGATTACAAATTTTATTGCAGTTTACAAAAGTGACCCGCCCGATTAGGAGAAATGAGGTATCGTTCTTTTTAGCCTAATCTATAAGTATGTGTACCTGTAAACCCGCTGCTCTTATCCAAACAGTTGAGTTCTGAGCATAACTTCTGCGATCTTGTCTGACGGGGAAAGGCGTAGTATTATCTTCCTCGCCATACGGTGGATCAGAGAAATCAGATATTGGAGCGAGATGCCTCAGATTACCGAGCCATGGTATTACGTCACTTCCTAATGATTAAATGATAATAGAAAAAAATACAATCTTTTTCTTAGCGTATATCATTACATATCATCACAGTATCATTCATGCAGTTATATCTATTTTTAGCGTTTTTCTCCGATTAAACGTCTATTATTATAAAGACTACTGGTGCATCAAATTACCTGGCTCAAACATAGACAACATCAAATTAGATTTTTTCTTGCTATCTGCCCACGCAAACATTACACCGTACCAGTCTTTGCTATAACGAGATAATATACCAAATACGATATTTGATTAGGGATCATTAATTTATTACGTACGCATAAAATTTGAATTTTTCAAACCCCCTCCCCCTCTGTACGCAAAATCGGCCATTTTTTCATATACACTAAGCATTATAGTACGTAATTGCACTGACCCCTCCACCCTAGTAATAAATGAATGACCCATTACGGTATTCAATACATTATCAATCCTTATTCGACATGTCGATTGAAACATACCCTAAAGTAACCAGCGCGACCATTCCTTCCACTTTCAAGCTACCGTGTAAGAGCACTGTAAAGGAGGGTGTTTTTCCGTCATCCTTTTCTTCCTCCTCATTTTCCGAACCATTCTTTCCTAACAGTGAACGATATTTCATAAAGAAATGAAATAATTTCCAAATATTTATCAGTATATCTAGGATGGCTACGTTATTACCTTTAGCAGCGGTAGGAGATACGGGAAGAATAAGATGGCGAGATATGACTGGCGGACTTGCTATATCAGCGATGTCTAGGAAACCGAATATCTCGACATCAGTAGAAATACTCCTACAGATATATTCAAAATCTCGCTCTCTGAAATAGAAATATATCGATAACCATTAATGAAACATCCTGACAATGTTGTATCGATTACATAAAATCCGATACTAAGAATGAAAAGGAAAGAGTATGAAAAGTTTTCTTGAGCTAACAATTTATTCAATGTTTCGACTAAATCCTAAATAGTCATCTCCAAGAATACTGAATTACTTTTTTGAATAAAGTATTTCTCATTCTGAAGATGACATTTAGGATAAGGTCGAAATTTTGAATAATAAACCATAGCTCAAGGAAACTTTTCAGACTCTTTTCTATCATTCTTATGGTAGGATTTTATATCATGAATATATCAGTAAATTACTATTGAGGAAACAAACTATTTTACTACCAATATTTACCTTATTTATAAATATTAATATTGTCAACACTGAGGATATTGTTAAACATAAAATTGTGCCATGTTGATATCATATTATACTAACTAAGCATATCAGCAAATATCATTCATTTGTCTGAACTTTTGACATTACACCAGCTATGATAAGCAATTCAAGGTTCAAGTCTTGGGACTTTTGACGTATACAATTAAATAAAGATAATGATTGAATACGTTAGATGTGGTTATTTTTCGGTCATATTGCAACATCGCACAAGTCTAAAGTGGTACGATTTATCTAGAGATATCTCAAAAATTAAAAAACAAAAACTCCCACGCAAATCCACGAGTTGAAGTTTGCGATGCAGCGTGACATAGTGAACGTTATACTGAGATCTCATGATATTCGTCTCAAATAGAGCAAAAATACTTGATCCTGATTATTTCGATGTAAACAAGTTTTTCACATCCGGAAGAAAATATGGGACAAAAATTGTTCACATATTACAGTGAAACCTGGTTCATTCGGATCAGTTTAATCTGAATTTTGATCTTATACAAAGATCATCATCTACAGTCCAACTATACATTAATGTTACTCAGTAACCTGTCTGTGGTTTAGTTTCCCGATCAGATATTTTCACAAACCCATCTGATTACAAAAGCTTACCACCAACGATTAACTAACTAATATTCTCATAAACCGGATTATTTTCATAGGTCCTTACTGATCGGGAGTAAGCTAGTTTAACTGTGATAGATATTAGGCCTATTACTGTGTGTAGGTCTCGATACTAACTTCTTGAATTCTTCCGGCGGTGGAAATATCTGTATCTTCGATCCGAGATGTCCACATTTCAACGTACCGTAAGACGGCGAATAATATTTCTCTCCGAGTTTATGAAACATCGAATGAATGTTTTTCATCGAGATGGCATCGGGTAGATGCACCTCGCCTCCGTAGCCATTTATATCGATCAGTTTCTCATACAATGGTAAAGCATCCGTTAAACCGGAATCATTCTGTCCGGCTATACACACTATATTTAGTTTACAGATAAATGGCATGGGAAGGGGAAAATCGGATGTTTTTCGGAACTGTACTCGCACGTTTTCAGTATGGACAGCTGTTTGCGTTTGTTTACTATAATCATGCAGCGTTTGCTGTAGAGAACCCTGTCCGGTTCCGGGATTTCCATCAGTTATCAATATCACCTGAAATAGTTAAGAAAAAATCTATCTGGTAACTTTGGGTTGACAAAACATAGACAATCGCCAATAAATTCTTCAATAGTCAAACTCGTCAAAGTTTTCATAGTTTTGACCATAATTTGGGCAACTGACTTTATCCAAATGACGAATTAGTAATTTGAATTGGAAATACAAATTTAGACTAAAAAATAGAGACAACTTAAGCGATGAGGAGAGAATCCCACAATGATAATAAAAAGTCCGAAAATGAAACTTTGAGATAGTAGTTTATTCAACGTTTCGACTATATCCTAATAGTCATCTTCATTATTCCTGAAGATGACTATTAGGATATAGTCAAAACGTTGAATAAACTACTATCTCAAAGTTTCATTTTCGGACTTTTTATTATCATTGTGGGATTCTCTCCTCATCGCGTCAACACGGATATTGTGTTTTACCTATCGTGAACTTAAGCGATGATGACCGTAGTTGAACAGTATTACTGTTTGTTATCTTATGGATCATTAGAATGTCAAAACATACAAATCTTGTTATCAGAGGCCTTTTTATGAACCAGCAAAATCGAAATAGATTAGCTATTTAGATTATATAGCCGATAGTGTCAATTAGCATAACCGGGTATGATGGTTGATAAAAACGCCAGGTAGAAATTATTCAATTATGGCCTACTCAGCAGCGACTTCTACCGAGAACACCATATCGGTTGGATTAGATAATCGGCATACTTGCTCGCCGAGCGAGTATGCTGAGTATGTTAATCGATTATGAAAACCAATGTTCATAAAAATGACGGATTATGACATAATCCATTCTCATAAAAACGTTTTGCATACTCGAATATACTAATCGAGTGTTCATAAAAAGGCCTCAAGATTAGAAGTCTGTCTCACCTGACAAGCCGTAGCACTGCCCCATTCATCTAAGATCAATCCAGTAACGCCCCCTAGCGCAGGAACTATCGCAGTTTTATCGTATTCTTCTAATTTATTGAGGGCAGTTTTGATGCTTTCATAATCTCTCGTGAAACCGACTACTTGTTCCCACAACGAAGAAAATACAACCTGTCAAAACAAAATACAATCGCATCAGATATTCTTTCTACAATCAACACTTTTTGGTAGTTTAGTATTTAACTGTCATTCCCAAACACAGTGTCTAAAAACCAAAAAGCGCACATAATGTTGAGTTTACTCAGAAGCAGGAATTAACCTCTATTTAGATAAAATCCCACTATTTACAGATTAAAAGAATTTAAAAACCAGAATTTATTTATTAATTCTAAAATATTTAAAAGACACGACGTTTCGATCTCAACCTAGAGATCATCGTCAGGTGTGAGATCGAAACGTCGTGTCTTTTAAATATTTTAGATTTAATAAATAAATTCTGGTTTTTAAATTCTTTTAATCTGTAAATAGTGGGATTTTATCTTATTATCCGTTCACCACGTTTGAGTGTGGTCTTTGTTCTACTCTATTTAGAGTCAGATGTTGCTAGTAGGAGACCCCAGCACATCGTTTAGTATTAGGATAACTCTCTATAATTTTGAAGTTTTCTATACTTACCAATGAGACAAATTCTAACTTGTTTGAAATACTCAGATAATCGAGGAATGTGTTGATTCCATGAATGGCGTAATGTTGTCTCTGTAAGTTTTCACCGGTGTCCGACGATACTTTCCTCGACATTGACAACGATACGTCCAGTAGAATAACAGTCGGCATTGTTGCACTATATAATCTTTAACTTGTAATGTATTAAACACTGCAACAGGCTATCATCACTGGAGCCATCAGTTTAAGCTGGAAGCAGAATTGAAACTAAACTGGAATTGAAATATTGAAAATACAGGATTATTCTGGTAAAGCTATTAAGAAATAACTTCTTAAATAAACATGTGTCTGAGTAAGGGTTAAGAGTAAAAGTGTCGTATACGTCGAGATGATTGGAGGGTTGATGCCTGAAGATGCCAGAGAATAATTAATTAATTTGAATTTTAATTGATTTTGGCGCGTTTGGGCCGGCTGCTGAGAAATGTTCGATTTAGCAACAAGCACGAGTAAACACTAAAATGTTACCTGTTCCTAACTTAACAATTAACTTAATCATCTATAAAGTTAGTCTGCAGTATTCGCAATAAGTGAATATGAGGTTTAATTTTAATAAAATGCAGGAAAGAACGAAATTCAGAAAATTTAACGAAATTGTTCCGTCCCCGCTGTAACAATTATGCTTGAATATAGATGGCAGCACCGGTTAGCGTTGATTTGAATCTGCTTGAATTATCCGCTATTTCAACTAGTTTGAGGTATGTAAATAACATTGGATGGTACAATCAACAAGCTCGCTTAGTAAATTATGACTTCCACTTTTAAAGCTGTTCTTAAAGCATCGAATGATTGCTGAAAGATAGATTTTCGATCGAAAGATAACTAAACGAAACACTAAAATCCGGATTTGGACTCGATTAACATTTGTTTTGATTACTTTATTTGCAGTTTATACATCTAAGTTCAAAATAACGTTGACTGAAATGGCTTCAGAATTGAGTACTGTCAATTCTGGACGAGATGAGGATAAAAATTCCACTGCATTGAACAGGTATTTACGACGCGTGGCGCCATTCATCGAGCGTACTAATATCAGAATTGTCGCGAATTTAACAATGATTTCTCTATTTCAGTGATATATTGAAGTTGTTATTGTTTTATACGTGCTGTCAACAGGATAGGGTTAATCCTCCAAAACAACTGTCACCGGAAATCTTTTCAAAATTCAAAACAAAGTTTCTCTCGTGGGCAGGATCGAATAAACTCTCCTACAACGGTATGTCGAATGATCTGGACATTTTGGCGAAATTCTTTGATATCGATGTCCCGAAAGATGACATGTCTCGTAAACTTGAAGCGCAAACTCCGGAAGATGTCGGGATTGAATCTGTGGCTACAACACAAGTCGTTACTGATGTCATAGATGATGTGGTCAAACCAAAGAAACCTGCAGTAAAGCCTAAAACCAAAGCTAAAGTCAAACGAGAAAAGAACACTGATATTACCACATCATCGAAACCTACGAGGAAACGTGCTTTGCCATCGAAATTGAGCTTGTATTCGATGCCGACCGCATCGAAACGTAGCAAGCAAGAAGAGGCGGAACCGGCGTTCGGTGAAAATGATGAAATAGTCGATGAAACTGGTGACGATGATAACAACGATGAGGATTATGAACCGGATGATTTAGAGAGACGCGGGTCGAATAATCGTTCGATATCGGCAGTAAAAACAAAACAAGAGATATTTGAATGTACGCGGTGTAAAACTGTTTATTATACAGCAGTTCGTCTTATTGAACACATTCGTACATCTCATAAAGGTATTAACATTACGGTATCCAAAACTGTTGTATTATGATTGTTTTTGTCACTTACAAATATGGCCCTTCCTTCATTACGTAAGGAATAGTTGATTTCGGTAAGTTCTTCGGGGTTCATGGTTCCCATAGTACTTGGAAATCGGGAAAAACTTGGAAATTTAGAAATTGCATTTCCTGGTTTTCCTGTCTGGGATTACGTACCGGTAATTCAGAACGATGATGTCCGTGTTGTGATGGTATCAGTTCATTTTTCTGAAATCTCCTTTTTGATTCGGAAAAATTGTAAAATTATGAAATTCCGGTAATGGGGAAAAAAACTTGGGAACTTAGAATTCATGTGAGAACAAAGATCGTTACATTGATGACTTATCCGATACTGGACATCTTTAACTCTAGTTCATTTAGTTGTAAATACAAATTATGACCAAATAGAGAGATGACTAACGTTTACAATAATGTGATGGTTTCGTCAATGATGATTGAAGTGTCACTGAGTTTGATCTATATATTTCAGATATTAATATTGAATGGAAGCCTACAGTTTCTCGTCACTCTACAACGCATCCGATGATCGGGAACGAAGTATTTCGAGATGCTGTTTATCATCTATGCTACAATTGTCGGTTTGTCACTCATGAATACGATGAATTCGCCGTTCACATGAAATCAGAACATAACGAATCAATCGATTTCTGTTGTTCCCGATGTGAATTTCAAACTGCTGAGTATGAACGCTATTTGACGCATATAAACTCCTGTAACTCAACTCGGGTGGAACCTAGTGGTGAGTTTCGTTGAGGTTTTCTACTCATAAAGTTCTTGCTCGTGACGTCATAATCTGTTTGCCATTCATGAGAACATTGGATAATGTGGCCGCGAACAAATTTTCTGGATTTGTCATGCAAATTTTTTCTCAAGGTGTCAGTCACACGATAAAAGCACATGGCAACGCAACATCTACTGTGGAACCTCGTTAAAAGTCATTTTGAATTCTTTCTGCCTCTCTTCAAGAAGGAAGTTTCAGATTATTTTTTTATTGCCTCACGCGAGACAAGTGAAGTACCCTAGCTGCGTCCAAGTGCATGATTTATTATTTTATCTATTTTCAGATCAGTTAACATTGGTACAATGTGAATATGGTTCGTGTTGTTACTATAAAGCTAGTAATGGTTCGGTGGATTATAACGCCGTGTTTTGGTGCTGCGCAGGATGTCTTTTCAATTGCTCGGAAATAAAGTTATACCACGAGCATATGAAAACTGTGCACAGTCAAGTGATCGATTATGAATGCTACAACTGCGATCAGAAATACTCGGAATTCAAGGATTACGTGAAACATCGTAATCACGTTCATTCGCACGTTCGAACGAAATCAATAGCGAAGAGAAAAATGAAGTACATGAAACAATCGAAAAAGTCGAAGGGTTAGAAAATATTTCTCTTAATTCTTTCTTCTGATCATCTGGGGCCGGTTCCATAGTCATGGAAGACCAGTCTAAGACTAACTTAGTTTTATGGTTTATCTAACAGCTTAATACCAGTCTTAAGATTTAAGACCACTTTTGGACTTTAGTCGTGACTATGGAACTGGCCCCTGAGGTCCAGTTCCACAATTCCGAGTTAAGATTTGACTCAGAGTTAACTTATTGAAAATGAACTAACTTTAACTAAGAGTTAGCTTTAACTCACGACTGTGGAACTGGGTCTTGCTGTGTTACAGCCACGTAGAATATCCTTACGTTATGTAATCCGGGGATTAAAGGTCAAATGTAGGGGAAATATTTGGATTCCCTGATCTTTAAAAACCTACTTTGAAAGTTGAACCTTAGTCTTGGTTTATATATGTAAAAAGGAGTATGAATTATGGTTTTTAGATTATGAATGGGTGCCTGCAAATTTCGGTAAATACAACGTACTAAAGAAATTTGCGACAGGAATCGATTATTCGATTGCATTCAGACGTTGCGATAAATGTGACTTTCATTCGATGACCTACAAGAGATTCGCCGATCATATGCTGTCCGTACATGAAGAAGTAATCGATTACGAATGTAACAATTGTGAAGCGGTTTTAAAAACTCTCAAACAGTATGGAATCCACAAGCTACGTAAACAGTGCACACTTACAAAAAGTAAGTTTAGATTACTATTGCTAATCCTCTGTATCAATTATCCAACAATTATTGATGATATCTTAAATCTTATTATTCTGACAAGTCTCAAGATTTATCGAAATCTCAATATAAGAGAAACAGTTTTTTCATCATTACTGATTCTCTGATGATGATGATTAGATGAATCGCAAAACTATCAGAACAATGAACATTAGGCATCGTCTAAGATCATTCATTATATTCTTAATCGAGAATCGATCAGTTTATGTCATATTATAGTTTATCTAAATATCGTCATCTGAGAAACAGAAATGATAATTCATCTAAGTCTTAAAACTTTCAGAAAAATAAACTAAAGAAATCATCAATGTTGGAAGATTGTTCGTATATATTTTATGCTGAGAATATATCAGTTTTTTTCGTACTCCATATTTGCATCTATTTTACTCATTTATTCATGAACTATTCTCTGATTATAGAAGAATTTGCGCCGGCCGCATTCGGCAAATACAACGTACACAAGATAGAAAACGGCGTAATCAAGACAGACATTATCTACAGACATTGCGATAAATGTAATTTCGTCACGATAAGTTATAAATTCTTCGCGGCTCACATGTTGAGAAGTCATAAGGAAACGATTGCGTACGGCTGTTCACGATGCGAGGCCGAGTTCGACACGTTTGAATCGTACGATGAACATCGTAAGAGAAACTGCATGGCAAAACAGAGTAAGTGTTTATATTCTACTCTGAAGCCAGTTCTACAGTTTCACAGTTTGTTTGTTTGGTTTCCCAAGACTAACAATATTGAATTGTTCATTTAACCTCAAAACAGGACCTTTGAAGTCTTTTTGAACTACTCAAACAGTGTTTTTAGTAAGAAATTAAGAAGCCAGGTCCCTTCGAAAAACAGGAGGGTCCCATGATATGTCACAGTCCCTGAAACGAAAGCTGGTTTGAAAAAAAAGGTGTGTCCTTAAAATACGACAGATGGGTCTGGGACCCGGGACCTGGCTCTTATTGAAAACACTGCCAAACCCACCTGACACTCTGTTAGCGAATGCAACATCATCACACCTTATCCCACTGAGTTACTCGGGCTGATTAAGTGGATCTTGATCTATTGTGGAAATGGATCCAGATAAGAATGTGGCTCCACGATCTCCACTGATTCAACGATGATGAATCTATTTTACTATTTTTCAGTACGTGCCGAGTTACAGCTGCAAGCAGACGCCGGACATGAAATCAGTCGAACTCAATGTCAATACAAGGACTATATATATCTAGTGAATTATTCCAGTGGTCAAGTGAAACCTATATACATTTGCGATGAATGTGAATATTGGGAATCTCACAGTATTCTCGATCACAGTATTCACCGTCGCGATTCTCATAACGATACAAAATACTCATTCTGCTGTTCAGATTGTGAATATCAATCGGACAATTACATCAACTTCAAGAAGCATCGCGTCAGTCATTCGGATAATACGACGCTTTTATGTGATTCGTGTAACTATGTGGCGTCGAATTGGAGAACTTTGAATGTTCACGTGCACAGACATACAGGTAATAATCCTAAACCGGATCCTTACAATTCCTTGATTCCCTAAAATCTCCTTCAATACGGATAATTTTTTTAAAGCTGCTCGAAACAAATTGCCCAAAACTCCTTCAATTTTGAGAAATAGGCAATTAGAATTATACATGAAACTGAATTAGAACCTAATTCCTGATTCTACCATTCAAACCAATGTTGTAAATGGCAGAGTTGGGTTTACCATTAGCAATGGGTTTATCATTGAAGGGTTAGGGTTAGGTATTTAGAGATAGAAGTTTGGCAGCTCTTTAATCATTTGAGGTCTTGGCGTCTCGACGACATTAACCACCAGTAATAATTATACGGTAAATTTGTGATTCTTTCTTTCAGGTGAACGGCCATTTTTATGCGATATATGTGGCAGCTCATTCTTGTCGACTAAACGAATGCGACAACATAAACTCATTCATTCATGTACGTATGATATTGAGATTCGGTCTAGACCCTTATACCGGGGAATCTCATTTGAATGAACTTAAGTTCCTTGTAACAATAATGATGATAATAATGATAGTAAAAGTGATAATGATGATTCATTTTCTTGATATATCGCATTATTTACACAGTAATCTCTGCACTTTAAATAAGATGAGGAAAAAAAATTTTTAGTGCGATCATCGGTGAAATACTCGATAACAAATTAACACTGTCAAATTGTTTTATTTATATGTTTACGGGTCTACATTTTCAGCCGGTTTCCAATATAAGTGCGGACACGTGAACTGTGATTACGCCACGAACCACTTGACCGCGTTAAACAAACACAGAGCGTCGCAACATTTAACCGAACACGATAAATACAAATGCAGCGGTTGCGATTACACGACGAAATTCCTCGAACATTTGAAACGTCATTTGCGAATACACCTCGGGATGATGGAGTTTAAATGTCCTGATTGCGATTTCATGTCGTACGAGCAGCACAGCGTGCGTCGACATATGATTAAACATACGAATGTAGCCGAGTACGTTTGCGATACGTGCGGACTCTCGACGTCGACGCTTCATAATCTACGCTTGCACACGATGGCGCACGAGGGCATTAAACCTTACAAGTGCTCCGTGTGCGGATTTCAGTCGTTGTACAAGAGGAAAATCAAACGACACATTACGCGAATACATCCGGGACAAAACGGAATCTGCATCGACACTGGGGCTAGACTTAATTACAAAGTGAAGAAAACGAATAATCTACATCACGATAAAGTTATGCGCGTGATTTACGGTTTGAAAGACCTCACCGATACCGACGCGACTTTACAGCTGTACGTGAAAGAGATTCGTAACGTTTGCGACAATGAAATTATAACTCTTCAATGCGATAAATGCACGTACGTAAATCGTAGTTCGAACGCATTTATTCTGCATAGATTGATCGCTCACACCGAGGGTATTCAACTGCCACCGATTACCGATCCGACCAGACGCACGACGCCGAGTTCGAAATTGAAAAGTAAAAATTCCAAAGTGCCGGTTATGAAACTTTCGACGGAAGAACAACCGGAAGAAGCGACCGGTTCGGTAACTTATCAATCGTTAGATGGTAATGAACAGTTGGTAACGACTTATGTCGGTTTATTAGATAATGATTCGACTGAAGTGATTCATTATTCCTCTGATTTAACGATATCTTCTGAAATTGATGTGTAATAAAAAAACCTGTGAATCGTAGGCTTTTAGATCGATCAAATACGCCACACAAAATCATAACTATAACATAATTCATCCATGAAAATAGTACGACTGATTTCACCGAGTCAGTACATGAAATAAACTGTACAGGTCATTTCTGGTGTGGTCAGTTCTGGCATATGATGAGGATGAAGTGACTCTGCGAAATCGATTGTATGTGTGTCATCTGTTTGGGAGAATATACATGTACTTGAATATGTGTGAAAGAAGTGTTTCTGCAATATTGTTTGAAATTAGTTATGTACATGTGAATGTATAAATCATATATTATTATTATAATTGGAATAAAATCTCAATTTCTTAAATCAATCAATGAATCATCTTGAATGTCGTATTTGTCTATGGAGATAAGACAAGTCGGATGTGGTTGTATCTTTTAGAATTTGGAACTTATGACATTCTAACAACTTAAGAAAAGTGGTTGGGGGCGTCACGTGTACTTTTGTTGGATCCACACCTGGTATGATAGAATTTGTGAGCAATCCTTCAAGAAGAGAGACATAGAAAACATTAAAACACATTGGTTTTCTGAAAAGTTTATATTAATGTTAAGTATAGGTATCAATAGAACAATGAATAACAACAAAATAGTTTAACAGACCGGTAGACTGATAGCGTATTTCGGAGTCAATGAGCAACTGATTTAACAATTCATTCAGACAATTATGAAGTTTTGACTAAACTTCATCAGTTTACTGTCGGAATAAATAGTCGAAGCTTAACGTACGTTATCGTCACTTTCTCGAGTCTGAACTTCAGTTTCTGCCGCCACGTTTATACTTTCGTCGTCTACAACGTTAACGATGAAAGATTTGCGAATGCGTCGCGTTTCATCAGTTATAGGAGGAAGACTTCGTAAACAATCGGTATGTTCTATTAACTGATGTAACACTAAAGCGTTATTACTCTGCGACACGTATTCACATTCGTTACACTGAACGCTCAATACGTCTTTATCCTCTATTTTCTGCATGTTACTAACGTAAACTTCGATTTTCCCGTCCGTTAAAAATCTCATCGCGTAATTCACTCGTAAAACCTCACTACTCGAACCGCTGTCTTTACGCGTGATTTCGATCGTCTCGTGCGCGTTGGTCTTGACGACCGTACCGACGCCGCGATGCTTCACGCGGATATGACGATCGGTGCTCTCGCGCTCGGAGAACTGACTACCGCATTCTCCACACGCGTACGGTTTTAACCCTCGATGCGACATCACGTGTCGTTTCATATCGTAGGCCGTCGATTTCACGGTGCCGCAAAATTCGCAAACGTATTCGGGCGTTTTGGTATGTTTAACCATGTGACCTCGCACGGAATGCTGTTCGTACGCCATGTAATCACAATACGGACATTTAAACTCTTTCATACCGAGGTGAAGTTTCACGTGTCGTCGAAATTCCGTTTGTCGTTTCGCGACGTATCCGCACGACAGACATAAATTCGAGCGATCAATATCGTGAAGTCCTACGTGCCGCGTTAGACTCGCTTTGTAAATGGTCGAAAAATCGCATCCTTCAAACGTACAGCGTAGCAGCTCCATTCCTTCTACAAAATGAATCGAAAAATATACGATAACAAGTATGAGTTCTATTGAATTTCATACAGTCGAGCTTTGAAGTCGTCATCCGCCTAATTCGGGTCACATGAAATGTTCGATTTCTTACAACGATCAAATCCTATTTTATCCGATCTGAGTGCACATAGGACAGTGATCAGCATTCCGTTCAAAATGATCTTTAATTCTTAAGACCGAATCGCAGATGATCACATCGGATCTTAGCACGACCCGGCATAGGCATTAGTTGTCATTTGGATAAGTCATCATACTACGCATACTTTTATATCTTCAATATTTTTGAGTTCCATATTTCACATTCTTATATTTGCTTCTGTGTTACACGTACCTTCTTTGTGTTTAGAAGCCATGTGGCAAGCTAACAACTTTTCACTCGTAGTTCGGTGGTCACATTTAGAGCATGAAAACGGACGATCATCTGAAAACAACAAGAGCCGACAGATAACAAAGAGAATCAAAGTAAGGAGAATGTGGTGAAGGCTGAGCTCAGTTGTATAGTCAATCTAAGACCATCTTAGTTCTTAAGACTATAATACATAGTTTTCTTTTTCCGGTTTGGGATTTTTATATTATCGTTACGACAAGGACTCAGAGTTTCATCAATGATTATTCTGAAAGACCATTCCAAGCTGTGAATGTGCAACTGGGCCCTCAAGAATGATGGATTGAAGCACAAACTTCAACTATATTTAGATTAAAGTAGCAAAACCGGGCCCCAATACTATGAATGATGGATCAAATGCCATGACAGTCTACAGTAGAACTCACTTAATTCGGATTTTTCAATCCGGATTTTTGCTTAATTCGGATGAAATATTCAGTCCATTTAACCTGGAACAATGTCAATTATCAATTATTGTATGAAATTTGAATTTTACTTTATTCGAAGAAATCTGAGCATTCCCCAGTCATCTGAATTGAGTGAGTTCTACACTGTATGAATGAGAGATAGAATGCTCTACACTGTATGAATGATAGATAGAATGCTCTACACTGTATGAATGATAGATAGAATGCTCTACACTGTATGAATGTTGACTCTACACTGTATGAATGATAGATAGAATGCTCTACACTGTATGAATGAGAGATAGAATGCTCTACACTGTATGAATGTTGACTCTACACTGTATGAATGATGACTCTACACTGTATGAATGATGACTCTACACTGTATGAATGATAGATAGAATGCTCTACACTGTATGAATGATGACTCTACACTGTATGAATGAGAGATAGAATGCTCTACACTGTATGAATGATGACTCTACACTGTATGAATGATATATAGAATGCTCTACACTGTATGAATGATAGATAGAATGCTCTACACTGTATGAATGATAGATAGAATGCTCTACACTGTATGAATGATAGATAGAATGCTCTACACTGTATGAATGATAGATAGAATGCTCTACACTGTATGAATGATATATAGAATGCTATACCTGTGTGACGAATCATATGTCGTTTTAGTACAAATTTACTCCTCGCAATATATCCACAAATTTCACAAATAAGTCTACCAGCATTTTCTAATCGTTTCTGATCATTGTTTTTACTCCTGTAAACGACTTTATTCGACGCCGCGTGATGTTTACAATGTTTATTATACTCGCTGTAACTGTTACACGTAAACGCACAGTTATGACACTCGTACACGTCCGAGATGCCGTGTATTGATAGCATGTGTTTCGCGAATACGGAGATCTTAGCGGTTTCGAAGTGGCATTTATCGCATCGATGAGCTTTCTTCGTTACACCTCCGGGATAATGATACAGATAGATGTATCGGGCGTTTTCACAACGTTCTATGTTTAAGTTGATCGGTTCACTGCTTACTTCACCAGCTACAATAAACGAATTCAATGCGTCATTATAACGAACGAGAAACAGAGACAGATACAGACACATTTGAGATTTTCTGAAGCCCTTTTCGAAAAAGTATAGCCCTACAATACTCCACATGTATTTGTAATTTAACTAACCCCTAGGGGTAACTCATTTACTGCGCCCAGGTTATCCAGGAAAATATGAGAGGAGCCTTACACAAGATTCTACAGCGGAACCTCGTTACAGCAAACTTCACAGGACCAGAAAAGAAAATCTGTTCGTTATAACCGATAGTACGTTATATCCAGTATGAAATTAATCAAATTTTCTTACTTGGAACGAAAATCTATATTTGTTATTTATTGATGAATCGTTGGTATCTGAGTTTGTTATAACGAGGTTCCGCCCTCACACAATACATACCAAGTTGTTTTGTATTACTGTGGTTATTCCTGTGCGATTTCCGATGACTTGCGTAACTAGGGTAACTCGGACTGCGAAACGGACAATCGTGACATTCGAACGCGTCGTGAACGTCGTGTTCGTTCTTCATGTGACTAGCGAATAATCCGATACGTCTGTTCTCATAGCCACAGATATCACAAACATGAATCTTATTTTGAATTCCGGCAGACGTCGTCCCGATGTAGACGTATTTGGTGAATGCACATTTTCGCTGATCCGTATTTTCAACAACTGAAAAATAGATGGTCGTAATCATTACTAATGATTTTTGAAAACTTACTCAAAGACAACAGGACAGTTTTTGATTCTCAGGATATTTCCAGGAATCTACATAACCCTTTCAGTGCTGACTTATTAATATGTGACACGTATGATAACATTAAAGTGCAGGAGCCAGTTGCTCAAAAGTTGGTAAGAGTTAACCAGTGGATAGTTGATATGGTGACAATTGAAATTTCATTGTTACCATGGTATTTAACGGCCGGTTATCTTTAACCAACTTTTGAGTAACTGGCCCCTGGAGACAATTCAGAAAAATTCCACCCCAGTGTGTTGAATAACAGCCATACCGCGCGTCTACACTGCGGTGTATCGTTAGTTATTAATATCACACTATGACAGGTGCTTCCATCTTTCAATGAATTACACAATGGTCAGTGATTTGGTGTAATGGGTAAGTCCATCACCGATTTATACACCGCACTGCGGTGTAGACGCATTGAAAGGATTAAGAAATTCCAAACTCCGAGTGTTAACAATTTGCCAGATATTTGTTCAGAAGACTACTCTATATACCGGTAGTGGCGGTACAAAAAAGAGCTGGTCTCATTTTACAAATACAAACCTCGATTATTATTTTGATTGTAAGATATATCTGTGGTCTCCTCTATTAAACTTGTGTTGTTATTGTGATATGTTTTCTGTAATGAACAGATGATATCTGACAAACGATTTGATGATTTACGTTCACTCCGGCGCAGCACGGTTTCATCTTTACTCGTCGTGCTCACCACTTCTTCGATTTCGATGACAACCTCATCTACATTTACGGATGGATTTATAACAGTTAGGCCTAGTTCTGCTCGTCCATCAATTATCATATTCTGCTCCCCTTTCCATTCAGCCTGTAATTCAACAGCCATTTCTCCGTTCGGTGCCTAATCTATGAAGAGAAGAAATGAAGGAATTATTTATTGAAACAAATTCATGAAGCTCAGAGAAAAGGCATTATCATTTTAATGTTTATTCTTCATAGCTAAAACGTGTTTCAAGACTTACTTAAGTGTGCACCAAAGTTCAGATGGGATTTTAATCAATTGAAATAGATTTTGTACGATATTCCAATAAATTACGTTCAATGTGGTATTGATTTGAATTTAATGGCTCCACAGATAAACGGGTGGCTCCAACGAATGTGTTCTATGTGGCAGTCGAGTAGGGTGTGGCACTCACTCGGAACCAGTCAAAGTCCGTTGTCCGATTCCGGATTATCGCGATCAGCCGCTAGATGGCAACGTTGTAGCTATGACGCAGTTTTCACTTCCTGGTTGGAAGAAATCGGGGATTTATTTTAGAATATTTTGACAAATGAAAGTATTAGAGTAAGTGAATCGTATACAGTAACAGTTACTGAGTTGTGAAACATGATCGCGTCAGTTTAATCTCATTTCGTCTGCTCTATTTTTACACCATTTACCTTTTAGTTCGACTTCTTGAAGAAAGTTCTTCGTACACTTCGTGCTCATTCTCACACAGATTCATTCTAACTCATTTGACATTCGATTCGATTTTGACATGATATTTTATAGCATTGATTGTTGACAAATTGTGACTGACCTTACTCACCTGTGCGGTGTTCGTTTCACGTCATTGTCAATTTTTGTTTGATTTTTGACAAGCTGGTCATCTAAAATAATAATCATTCTTTTCTAGGATTTGTTGGCTGCCTATATTAAACAATGAGATTATAAATATTGGCTATATTTAGTAAGACCTACATTGAGTGGCGTACTACCTTTTAACAACAGCCAATCAAGATTACAATTTTGAAATTCAGTTTAATTGTAAATAAAAGTGCCTATAGACCTCTCTACTAAACACTGATTACCAGATATTGTTAGTTTTCTTTGACTTATATCGTTCCAGGATTTTGAAATGTAAGGAACCGATTGTATCGTTGACATGATGGCATGTGCGTGTGTATCAGGAGATAATCATTGCTTTGCTGAGTCAAAAGGTGTCAATTCTAAAGTTTCTAAAAGGTAAGATTTGTTATTTTTTATATAGGGGATGTTAATCGGGTGACTGTACGAAACTTTGCTAGGACGAGTCATATTGTCATAGATACAATGTTAATTGTCAGATCCCTGACTGATCCAGGAGTGGTTAGAACCCTTATCTTAAAGTACAACTGACAAGATATTACTTTATTCAACATTTAGGTATTGGTGAGGACAGTGAATCCAACTGTTTATCGAACATATTAAAGTGTTGAACTGTTTAATTTAGCGTTTTCTTGTATTATTGGTGATTGTAAAGCCTCTAGGACTGATTGAAATCAAAGCTCATCATCAGTTACTAAATGAAAAAAATATGAATTAGAAATACTCATGGTATAGAATGGGGTATTGGCACAACACCAGATGGCGCAATAATACGCTCAGTTGCCAATGGGATTTAAGGATTTTAAGGTTCCCTAAAGCAAATGTTTTCAAACAAATCATCAAAATAGAATATGTAGGCTTATCCAACTAATCAAAAAAGTTTGTTCCAATTGAATTATGAATCTAAATATAAATTTCTGGATCGATCAATATTATCTTAAAATCAAATAACTTCAACATTTCATAACTTTTCGATGGAGATATAAAGATTCTGTGTAGAGAATTAAAAAATTTCATTTTTAACAGCGTTTCAGCATTTGGCTTAGTTTAGATATGGGAAACATTTGAGATTTGTAAGATAGGTCAATCAAGGTTAGATGGATATGAATTTTATCATCGAGTTGAGATTGGCATATACTGACAGAGAGCATTTGTATTTATAGAATATTACTCTTTTTATGCCGCGTTGCTATTTTTGGAATAATAGTAGTTACATATCTCGTATCTGGGAAACTAATTAGGCAGAAAAACGTGATGACGAGGACACGAGGAAGAGTTGCTATTGTGTGTCAATCACGCGCGCGCGACCGTACACCACACACACACAAGCTGTTTCTCGTATTCACGCCCACCACCACACCTACTGCAGGAATTCCGTTCATGCCACCCTTCCTCATATTCTCGACCCATCCTGGTATGGTTTCCATAGTAACCAATATCAGGCTGTCAGTATTGGGATTGTTCGTCATTGTGGGAGTATTGATTGTATGTTTTAAGTATTACGTCTGTTGGAGCCACCCGTGTAGCAGCAGTATTACCCGATCCGGTGAAACTAGTCAAAGTTCACTGTTTCTTCCGGATGGTTGATCACATGATGAATCGAATTGATAATTATTTTGAATAATTGGCTGTGGCTGGTATTATAAATAATGGAATGAATTCTGGCTATATTCATATGACGAAATATGCAGATCAATTTATCATTATCAGATATCGATCACGATGTATTGTATAATATCTAGTCGATATGACCTCAGTTAGTAGTAGACCCCTGTATTAACCTATAGGTGCATGCTCGCGAAAGCTTTCACTAGAATTGTGGTTAAAAAGTTGAAGTGACAAGATGTTTGACCCGTTTTCAAAAGTCCTACTTTCTGAAAGTAGTTTAATGGCTTTCCTCTTATTTCCAGCTGACTTTGACACTCGAGTTAGAAATCGAAAAAAAAAAACAGATCAATCTTAGAACTAGACGAATATTGTAGAATATTGTAGAGGTGTTCGACTGAACGAAGTGGCTTCAATCGTCACAATCAGAAGTCGTGAACTGTTTAAGAGATTTAATTGATTTTCGTTCCAGCACTGATGACCTTATTTGTACTGCTGATAACAACACTTCCAAAACGGATGATCTACGTGTAGAGTGTATTTCTAGTCATAATAATCAGGTAGGATCATTGTATGTAAGGGTATTCTTCTCGTGGTGATCGGATTGTATTCATTATTTACCGTTTTAATGTTTGTCCTATTCATATTACCACAAATAACATATCATAGCTACATCCTGGTACTATTTACATGTTCCCCTTTAAGTCAAAACTGTTGTTATGAATTCGAAAATGTACACTTCTATAGACTAGTAATGATGGTGTATAAACGTACAGTTTTGTTTCGGGTCTGGGACAGAAACTTTGCGAAGAATACTTTTATTACACTTGATACCTGGAAACTCGGTATTTGTGTATTGTTTTGAATGGTTTCGCCGCGATATTATGAGGTTCTATTTGGTTCTAATTAATTCGATTTCGACGCAGAAAGGGCGTCGGTTTTCATTTTTACTTCCTGTTTATAATTACATTACGGTGTTGTTGGCTGTATAAGCAGAGCATATGGCGTAATTTTTCTGCACATAGACACATAAACCACACCCTAGTGTAGGGCGTGTCAGCAATTGACCCATTTGATAAAGAATTCATTTGTGCGTTAAACTGCCGTATGTACTAGTTTGCTTTGTACAATGATAAAACTTTTGACGGGACGAAACTAGTATAACTGGAATATAGATTTCACCGTTTTACGAACCGTTATATAAATTGCTGGAACTAGCGCGACGTAGAGCAGTTCGGGACGCCGCAAATTTAAATAATGATCGTCGAACGTTTAAAGAATGAAATCGGTGGTATTATGTTTCAGGAAATGGTCGAAGACGAAAACAAGAACTCGACTCAAGTTGATCTCGAGACTTGTCAACGACAAAAATTAAACGGCGATCGCGATTTCGTCGTCGCTGGTGATATAGAGACAGTCGGTGTTAGATCGAACGATGATAGCGGAACGGACGAACAATCATTAGACGACGACGATTCGTACGATCGGAAAGATGTTCGTAGTAATACGACGTCTCGTATCAAAAAAATCAAGTGCACCGCCGGCGATCGACAAACCGTGTTGAAAATACCCTGCTTCCAAGTGAAGAACAAACCCACCAAACCGAACCGCCTCATCTCAAAAATAAACGAATTGGCCGCGTTGGCGACTAAACGGTCGCAAGAGGACTCGCATTCGGATAGTGAAATTAAAAGAATGAGAACTGTTGATAACGATGAAGGCTATGATTGTAGTAGTTTGAGTAGTACGTGTAGCTCACCGTCTAATCTCGACAACGAACAAAAACAAAGTATTGGTGCTATTCGGAAGGTAATAGTTCCGATCATTTACCGCGACGTCCCTTATTTTGAATCCTTTTCTCAAACTGTTTAATAATATAATATTAGATTAAGAAGATTCTCAAATAGTCCTAGTCATGCTCGGAAGCGAATCACTATTGAAATATTTACTCGTGATCCAATATTTATTTTATCTATTTGAGTTCGAATTCTATCTATGTCTCGGCTGCATATTTCGATGAGTTGTACGCGCTTTAAAATGAAATGGATTTCGATGTACTTCCATTTCAGTGTCCGAAATGTGGCTTCTTTGAAGGAGAAATACGGACCGAGTCTTCCACATTGCCGTGCTCCGGTTGCATGGCTAAATTCTTCAAAACCGCAAATAACTCAAAAGTGGTAAGTCGCGACTATTGCAAATCAGGAACATTTTCCTGGCAGACATAAATTACTCGACTCAAATGATAATTTACATATTGGTAAAAGTCTTGGACCCAGTTCCACAGTCGTGAGTTAAGATTTGACTCTGAGTTAAAACATTGAAAATGAATTTTAGAATTTCTAATTTTAACTCAGAGTTAACTCTAATTCACAACTGTGGAACTGGGTCCTGTAGATTCCTGAATAAATGGTGTAAATTTGATGTAATTTTCAGCCGGAACAAACGGAACCAGTTGATTTATCAGTTAAACCGACCGGTTTCAATAATTCTGCTCCACCGACGATATCGTCTTCCAATCCGATCGGGTGCCTCAATTTGACGACGCGGACAGACGGAGACGGGGACCATCTTCACTCGTCACTTAGTTCGGTGAAAATCAACCAGATGGCGCTCATGTCGTTGCAACAAAAAATCAAAGAAAACGAGGCAATATTACAACAGTAAGTTTATTTTTGATCAGGATCTTTGGTAAACATTTAACCCTATAGTGCTAGAGATAATTTGAAAATTATTAAAAATTCCACCATAGTGTGTTGAATAACGGGAATACCACTATAGTGCGTCTACACCGCAGTGCGGTGTATCGTTAGTTACTAGTATTTCACTATGTTTGACAGGTGCTGCCATCTTTCAAGAGAGATGATTACTAATTGCATCAATACACCGCAGTGCGGTGTACTAACAAAATCTATCAAAGATTTATACACCGCACTGCGGTGTAGACGCACTGAAAGGGTTAAACAGTTTGCAGTCATGTAATTCCTGGTCGCTTTGGAAGTGACTGTTTGATTTTTCAGCTTAAAAATCGTTTTTAATGCTTGGTCTACTTGAAATGACTAGAAACTATAACTAATATGTCAAGCACTTCGTGGTTCAAACAGAAAAGAGAGTTTAGGTCAAACCGGTTAAGGGTTAAGAGATTAAAAATGTTTTTGACGTTTTTCTTTGAGATGAGATGTTGTAGAAAGAATCACTTGATACTGATCAAATGTTTTTAGTGCTCAATTGAATCAGTTGTTGATGTAATATCAGTGAGTTATTCGATTAAAAACCACTTTAGTCAGAAACTGGATGCGCAATAATCATCCACAGCTGGACATCGTATTACTCATAATATTTGGATGCGAATTCAAACTGACATGACTCACTGTTTGAAAGGCGTGGCACTTTTATTGTGACACCTAGATTCATTTGTAATTCATTTGAATTATTAGTAGTTGTATAGAGATATTTACATCAAACATTGATGAATACTAACTAGCCATCATGAATGAACGAGGTGCTTGTCTTCTATCGCGATATAATCAATCAGATAATGTGTGAGTTCTAGAAGACTGTCGCCTGTGATAGGATACAATCATTACTGAAGAGATAATTATCCAGAACCGACTACAGTAAAACTTGCTTGAATCTAATTCTTCGATCCAGATTTTTCACTTAATTCGCATGAAATCTTTGGTCCATTTGACCTGGAACCGTTTTAAATGATATTCACAATTCGGATTTTACTTAAATTAGAGAATTCTGGGCGCAGTCCCTTGTCGTCCGATTGAAAGTGAGTTTTACTGTAGACTACTATTTGAGATTCGTTTCTACTCTTTTTAAGAACTCAGCTACTCCAGAAAATATCAAAATTCTCTCAAAATCGGAATAATTTCTACTTCATTTTCAATTGAACTACAACTATATTTCTAGTGTCAAAATATTCACTAGAAATAATTACAATTAGCGCCACCTGTTCTGATTCTGATTCTCGGTTATTTCTTACAGACGAGAATCGAGCTCAAAGTTGAATCCGGATGACGACGATTGGCGGCGAAAACGACGAATTCACAGATGTGATTATAACGGTTGTAATAAAGTTTATACGAAAAGTTCCCACCTGAAAGCTCACAGACGAACCCATACAGGTACAAAAAAACTGGGTTTTAAACAATGATTTTAGATTATTTATTTACTGGCTGCGGTTGCTTAGAACTTTAGGCTTAATCTATCATCATCGGCAAATCCGTCTAAAGAACCAAAAGGGAAATAATTGAGACTAAAGAAATCGCAGTCAGAATGCAGTGTACATTTATGTAAAATACCACTGATATTCAACACAAATTTGGTTCACTGAAGTTTTCCACCAAACTTCAGTTATACCTGAAAAAAGTAGAAGAATTTTTCACGAAACGTCGGTGTCCAAAATTTTAATGGATGAATCTTACTCTTTGGAGCGTTATATTATGTAATGGAATACAATTTCTTATTGATTTGCCCCAAATGTTTGTTAAGACACTCACATCTTGGATCCACCCCTGATTGGTGATGAAGATAACTAAACAAAGTTTCTCTGCGGTTTCTCTCGATCTCAAAGATCTGATTTTTATTTTTTAAAGACGCGTTGGATGAAGTAATCTTGTAAATTTAGCTGCAAGGATTGTTTAATTAATAATGGGTATGTGGGATGAGTTGAGAACCACTCCCTCCACTCCCCCACCCCTCAGCACCAATTTAATGGTTGAATAGTTTATTTGCTGTCTGTTCCATTTCATTATTGATTGGTAATCATAAAGTGACGATAACATGATATTCATGTACGAGTCAATGTATGCTGTATGTCGCAACATATTTCAGTCACATCATCAATTCAAAGATTTAAAGTTTCTTGATCGGGCAATGCCGGGTCATAGGTTCCTCTACATTACTGTACTGTGTCCTAGGGCAAGACACTAATCCTCTCCGCCCAGGAGCTATTGCGAACTCAATCCATTGAAGTATAGCTAGGATGTTAATTTTCCCCAGGGAGAGATGACTGATACACAGTCACAGATATGGACTAGGGGCATTCCAAGCATAAGTGTCGCTGATCTGTAGAATACGTTTAGAATTATTGAATCTGAAATATTATTATATGATAAATTTGTAGGTGAAAAGCCGTATATTTGTACGTGGGAAGGTTGTAGTTGGAGATTTGCTCGTTCCGATGAATTAACTCGTCATTTCCGTAAACACACCGGCGACAAACCGTTCAAATGTCATCTTTGCGAAAGAGCGTTTTCGCGTTCAGATCATTTAGCTCTTCATATGAAACGTCACTAGCAGGTACGTTTACTCGCTAACTCCACATTTTGTCCGATTTTCCGCGGAATTTTGCCTTGATTTTCTCCAAATATCTTCTATCACGATCCGTTTGTTTTTGCATTTCAGATATTTTCGTGATTGCGGTCTGCTTCATTTACATTTCCAGTTGTAGTTGACGGGTTGATAGCGTTTGATTGGTGTTCGCACAATGCTGCAGATCTTTGCACTGGCTTTTTGTACCATAGTACATTGTACTAGATAGTACGACAACAGCAACATCTACACAAATCATTGTACATTTTCTCTACTATTCTCAACTCAAATAGCAGCTGAGTTTCACATTTTCAATTAACTCATATAAAATGGAATTATATTTGAAGATCGAACTTATTTAGTTGCTGTTTGGGTTCTCTATTTAGATCACGCATGTAGAACTCAAAGTTACAGAAGTAATGCACTTTACTTTTCTCGAGCAATAAGTAGATTTTAAGATAAAAACCCACTATCTACAGATTAAAAGAATTTTAAAACCAAGAATTTATTTATTCGAACAATCTAAAATATATGAAATACACAACGTTTAGATCTCACCCTAGAGATCATTGTTAGATGTGAACACCTACACACCTGATCTCTAGAGTGAGATCGAAACGTCGTGTATTCTATATATTTTAGATTGTTCGAATAAATTCTTGCTTTTAAAATTCTATAATCTGTAGATAGTGGGTTTTTATCTTATTATCCGTTCACCACTTTTGAGTGTGGTTATCGTTCTAATAAGTAGATTTCTTTTCTTATTTAGCAATCTTATGTGCTTTTAATTTATATGCATATATATATATATACATATACATGTACCGGTATATGTATGTTATCATATGATTCATTATTATAATAATAATAATTATTATTATTATTATTATTAACAGATTTTACTTTGTTTATACCAATATAGCTGCTTTTCTGTACTTTTGATGATTTGTTAAAGATGAGTTTTTAGTTGTTTATATATAAATGTATATGATTACCGGTATGAGTACAGCCTGGGTGTGGTTGATTTAATCTGATTTTTATGCAATCGGGTTTTTATTATTGTATATTGTCAGACATGCCAGATCATTGATAAATAGGTTGATAAGTAGGTGTGTAGACATGAAAAAAGAAGGGGTTGGGTTGACGATACTTGCCACGTGTGCTGGAAACGATATTGAAAATACAAGATAATATATGACAATTATCTGACCTCCTTCATGCTTGAATAGTCGCTTAGATAAAATCTTACATAATCAAGATTGAATATTTTAAAGAGGTTAAATCGATATTTGTGTCCCTGTCTATATACATGAGCGGTGTTGTTGAAAGTTTTACCCACAGCGAACAATGCCAGATGGGTTTAAAACTGATCGCTGATTCATTCAATTAAATTTGTCTTCCTTTTGTTTAATATGTACAGACATACTCGCCACGCAACTGCTGCCGACAAACAGTTATGATTAAAGCGACTTCCTTTAAAATTTATGTGCTGCTGATATCCTAAACTAGTAATAAAAGTATATTCTCTCGTGCTCATTTTAATATCATTCAATGCCGAGCTGTGATTTTCAAATAATATTCGTACATGTCAATTCAGATCATGGATAATAATGAGCTGCATCGAAGAGTGAACATTTTGAACATACACATGTTACCTGCTAAAATCTTTCTGTTATACTTATACTTAAACCGTTTTTTTTTTTAAAGAAATTTTTCTTGTTTTGGTTCATTATGATTTGCTGTTATTTGTGAATAATGACATTATTAATGTTAGATTCACTCGTATGTTTGTATGTTTATGTTTAATGATAAGAAAGTGCATTATTTCTGTAATGGCAACGTTGAACTCTTCATTAAAACCGAGCTTAGTTTAAATACTGATCGGATCGATCAAATCTCTGTCAATTCCTGTTTAGGTCGTACGTAAATTCTTCAGAATTAACCGATAACTAAATTCAATCAAATGAAAATTCTCAGGAAAATCAATTATTTATTTCATGAGGAAATCGTATGTTGTACGTGCTGGTCAAGTAGGTCGAAAATGCTGGTATTCTCTGAAGTAGCGGATTGTAATTTTAGTTTCCTCCTTTTTGATACCGATATAGATGATAATAAGAATTGGTTGATGACAGATAGCTGTGATCACAATGGCAGGTACTCTCTGAAACGAGTGTAAATATATTCATTCTGTCCTTACGGTTTTATCTATGGTCTCTCTTCTGACCGTAAGGTTAATAATCTTTTAAATAAATGGAATGCAGTTCTGCTGTAACTGTGGGTAGTACTGCGGTCCGTGAATACATCATAAGTCACTGATGTATTCCTATGACTGTTCTGAATATAATGATTTGTTGTTCCACTCCATAAAAATTTTTACAGTTTGTCCAACGATATAACAGTATAGTGATTCTTAATGCGTAGAATAAACATATTTTCTCATCCTTAATACATTCATTTTCCATATATCTCGCATTCATTAAGGAATGGGTTAGTCGCACATATTGACCTCTCTTGAACCTGTCTCACCGATAGCAGGTTCAGTTTTCATTATTATAGATTGTTTCGATGGATTAATCAGAGTTAAATAATCATTATTACACGCTAGAGATATTGTACAGAGTGTTTGTAAAAATGTCTTTGTTTCAGAAAACTGTCCCCGAGTGCGTGTTGCGTTTCTAAATGCGTTCAGTTGATTTGCTCATGCATGTCTCGAAGAATCAATAAGCCAATTTATATGGCTAAGGACAGGGATCGGGGCAGGTTTTTCCTATCGAGAAGATTTTGATTAATGTAAATACTTAACTGTAAATGTTTATAGTATAATAATAATTTGATTATAACTGATTATAATGATAATTATTATAGACAAACAAATGGGATGAAAGATGACTTTTTGTCATTGATACATCACCAGTGCATATTTTACTTAATTCTTCATATACATGATTCTAATGTAAGGGGTAGACCAATTGGTTTTGTTTTTATCGTTTGAAATAAACTGTGCTATTAACATGAGTGTCTTCAGTGAATTTGCAATAGATTGTAGCATACATAAAACGACTTAAAAATGACCATTCGGAACAAAGTTCAACAGTTGTTTATTGTCCTCAGTCGACTCTAGCGGATCAATTCTCAATTGTTAAACTGAACTGTTTGTTGTTTTCTATTTCATGCATTATGTTATGGTTTGTACGCGTTTTGTGTTAATTATTTATGGCTCGTATCGATTATTGAATTTGTGCAATAAAAAAAAACATTGCAAAAGTCTCAAGGTTTAATGAAGCCTACGTATAAATATAATGATTACTGGTATTACTCCTGTGTCTAACATGCACTAGTTTGATCCTAGCACTAACTATTTGCTTATAATCCAAATTAAGTAGCTATATTCATATTCAAGCAATTTATATCCAACTTTTGGTTCTGAAGTCTGAAAATATTTTGCCAACAACCATGTGATGACTGTTCACATGACAATGATACCATAATGATGATTTTTCCCTGTACAACTTCACTGTTTCATCATAGTTTTATTTAGGTCTTCCACAAACCATTATGTGATGTACGTGTTTGATGTGTGTCAGTATTAAATAAATTAGACTGGAGATTAAAAATAAAATTTGATTAAAAAATATCTATGAAGCTTATTGTGTTTTATATGTCTGATTTTCCGTATGGACTGTGTAGTTGAGGAGTTCCTGGTTATATGTAGTAGGTATGAGTTAAATCAGATTGATCGAAATGAATTCAAATTTCCCACAATTTCTCGAGGTCTCCGCAAAACTAATGCTGCCATCTGAAGTTGATTTGCAATATTAGAAACATGGCTGACAATAAACAAGAGAAAGATACCTGGCCTGAACTAGTTGGGAGGGTAAGTAAATGAATGCTATATATTTATGATGAATGTACATGTGCATGTACTGTGTCCTTACATGTATAGTTAATGTACTGTATCTTCCACCATCTATTGCATTATAGAAAAACGTTACTAGACCTAATCATAGAATAAGAACACACCCCTATGTACTGTACATGTATATATATGGTGTGTAAGTGAATCTAATTCTTCATTTTCAGCCATGGAAAGAAGCCGAGAATATAATTCGATCTTCGTACAAGAATATAACAGTCAGTATGAGATGAATCGTACGGATCTTTTAAATGTATTCGTACGAATCATTAGCACGAATCATTAAATGCATTTTCTCTTCTTCAGATTCAAGTGTTATCCGAGAATTCACCGTGCACAATGGATTATTGCACGGAAAGAGTACGCATCATTATTGATGGTGATGGTAAAGTAGTGATACCACCGACTATTGGCTGAGTGTCAACATCCTTCAATATCCATAATATGCAACGAACAACGTGTAACTGTATAATCTATTTGTCGCAATCCTCTGCGGTAGAATGTCACGGAAATATCGAAGATGAAGTGGGTTCGCGCCTGTTGTGTCTAAGGGAAAGAGGAATTATTTCCTACCAGTCCACTAATGAAACGAGTTCCACTGACATAAGATTGAAACATCGAAAGAAATCTCAAGAATCTATTTTTGACAAATTTTACGACAGTTTTACTGTCTTCTTTATTGATTTATGGTAATTATTATGTTATAATTCTATTAATAAAACGCAGTTCATTAAAACATGTTTCTTTGTGATTTATAAATGCAAGCGAGATTGATGAGAGCTAAAGCTACATAGATGTGTTGTTCACAGTAGTTCGTATTTGGTCCAGCCAAAACAGATTCTACAGAGAACCAGCTCTGTGAGTGAGTGATGTATCAAATTTCAGTTTAAACCCTGCCTCCACGACGGAACCGCCCTAAAAAGAGAATAAAATAAGTGATCATTTAAATCAACAAAATATTGTAAAGCTAAATGTATGTCTACAAAATATATACATGTATCGATATGTACCTATGTGGCATCTGATAAACCTGACCAGTTTTATCAGATAGTTCCGTAGTTCTCTGTCGCTCTTTCCAACCTTCTGTTAATCGATATAAACGACTCGGATCTCTGGGCACAGCGATCTGCAGAATAATACAATAAAAATATCATCTATTTTAGGTAAACAAATATGTAATAGGAACTCGATGTCTGAACAGAGCTGCCCTGGTAGCTCAGTGGGATAAGGCGTGAGGCTGTTGCATTCACTATCAGCGCTGAGTTACAAGCGGGTTCCAGTCCTGTTTACTACTTACAGTGTGCAGGCAACACTGTAAAGCCTGTGGTTAGTTTACAATAGAAATCCAATGGGTGTTTTGAAAAATCAAGATTCGAATGACGTAAAGCAAAATAAACAAACGAACGATATTAAGGCTAATCGATCGATCACTATATTACCATCACTGGCCTCTTGAACAACAGCAAGAGAACAAACAACATCGACACTGACACCTTGCGAGTGAAGATTTTGTGTTGGAATTTTAAGCCCGATATGGGATCATTCATTTATTACATCGCATAAAATTTAGCTTTTTCAACCCCCCTCTGTACGCAAAATCGGCCATTTTTTCATATACATTAAGCATTACAGTACGCAATTGCACTGACCCCTCCCCCTAATGCGTACGTAATAAATGAATGACCCCTATTCGAAATTACCTTTTTTCTTGCTTTTTCTAATCGTTTTTGTTTTTCTTCTTCCTGTTCTTTCTTCGACTTCATTTTAGTAATTCTTTCATTTAGAATCTGGTCGTTCTAAGAAACAACAGAACCCATTAATTTCATACCGGTTCCCGGGAACAAGTGAGGAATGGAACCATTCTCTGAATATACTCAACTCTTTCTTTAATCTTCCTCGCATTATCAGCCAATTGTCTTTTCTTATCTCTTTCTTCTTCATCTTTTCTAAGTTCTGTATGTTGTTGTCGTATTTGATCTTCTAATTCTCTTTCTTTACGATATTCTTCAACTTGAGCTTTAATCTTCGCCTGCGGTTTATAAAGATGAGTTAAAACAAATACGATAGATTCATTACTGACTTATCTCATACTTCCAGTTCAGCCATCATTGCCACTAGGAGTTATCTCACAGCTGATCCTTCTTAGTCGCTGTTTGTTATCGGCACACATGAATGACACATTTGATTGGCTGGCAATTTGAACAAACTATGTTTCATTGAGCAATGTATGAATATGTAATAGCCCTATTGCCAACTATGAGATAACTTGAAGTAGCAAGTTGGGGGAGGTGCACCGTATTCTCAAGGTGGCAGTAAACGCATAGTTGATACCTGTCTCTCTTTATCTTTTTCGCTATCTTTAGCCTTTTTAAGATCTTCCCTCAGCCTTTTTTCCTCTTTCTGCGCTTTCTCCAACTCTTTTTGCACCTGAAAAATCCGATCAAAATCAACTGATTTTAAAATCTTCCTGAATAAGATGATTATAAGCGAACTAGATTTAACGAACCTTCCATGCGTTCAACCGAGCGAATCTTTCCTCTTTTTCGGCCTCGATTTGTTGTCGAAGCGTTTCCGCGCGTTTCCTCTCTGCCAGTTCTTCTGCCTCTTGTTCTTTCTCCACGTTCAGCAATTCCTCTTCTTTTTCTGCCTGCAACAAATCATTAAACAAACATCCATTGTCATACGAAAACAGGCATTCCTAAAGAATACTGAGTACATATCAGTCGTACTCACATCTTTAACTGATTTCCATTCTTGAATGGCTATTTTCTTTCTTTCATTAAAGTCCAAGTAGTCCAGATACCAGGTCTCGTGTTCAATAATCGATTCTTCTGTTTGTGTTGGTAAAGCAGGAATCAATTCTTTCAGGAAAATGGGTTTTCCCTACGATAAAAGAACGTGTTTTTATCATAAAATCAATCGTCAGTAGATACCTGAATCGGGGACAGTAAGTTTGAGTAGACAGAATTTTACCTTGTATTTATTTCTGAATTTTAAGAATGTCTGGTGGTCGTACTCGTCCCATCCACCTTTATGGCCACCAGTTTGAGACAAGAATTTCTTAAAAAGAAATACATAGCAGTTGAAAAATGAACCTTACATATAACTACTACAATCATTCTAGAATGAAGATAATTTCACCTCGAATGCAGCGACTGCCGGTGGCAAATCTTTCGTGACATCACGAGCTGACGTCAGTGGTTTTGATCGATTAGTTTTAAGCGGTTCCGGAACTGGTAGAATCGACCATGTTTCAATTCGTTTTTCTAGAGCCGACACTTCTAACGCTGTAGTCCTTTCATCTGTCATCAATTCATCATACCTGTTCAAAATATTTTACACGATAATTATGTCACATATGAAAAATCAACTATTTCTTCAAAACCAACCTCAAACGCTGCTGTTCTTTAAATTGTGTTACACTCTGTTCAATGTCTTCCATGATGACCTTCAGTTTCTCAACAACTGTAAATTGATAAATCAGATCATAAGGTAAAACCTGCTTAATTCAATACAGTAAAATCTGCTTAATTCAAAATAGTAAAATTTGCTTTATTCATCTTTATTTATTTATACGAACTTACATTCAGGAGTAGGTTTGATATCTTTCAATTCTCTCTGAAACTTGCTGACGTTGTTTCTAATCTTATTCAGTTGTTGTTGTAACTTTATCTCTGAAATAGAAACAATTCACGATATAATCATTTCACTTTGATATCGATAAGGTCTCGAGATTTCAATAAACTCATGAGAAATTATTGATTTACTTTCGTTTTTTCGTTCGTCGTTCATTTTTAAATCCATTTCTTCCAACGGCATAAAATCTTTACGAAAATCATTTCTCTTATTGAAGATATGTGTCCCTCTTTCCTTCTCGAGATTTTTTACTCTATAATCGAAAACCAGGAATCATTATACATGAAATGGAATAAGCACGTACATACCTCAGAAATATCAAGACAGCATCAAACTAATCGATCACGATGAATTACTCACTTGATTTCAAGCTGATGAATTTCTTTGATCAATTCAAATTTCTTGCTTTGCTCCGTTTTATTGATTTTACTTGCGGCCATAGTTGATTTATCTTGAAAGCAAGAAAATACATGAAGCGCTTACTACTTTTTGTTCAAATTCAAATGTCGGTGCGATTCAAGAATAGGGGACTATAGCAATATATATGTAGTGATAGTAATCAAATTAGTGATAATATTAGTAATTGATAATGATGATATATTATGATAGTAATATATATATAGTAATTAATGAAGATTAGGGAACTAAACTTAACCCTAACCCATCAACGTCCCGTAGACCGCCTCACTACAACAATTAACTCAACTACTTTTTTTACCGCGCTACCCGTGCGCTAGTGGGGTCTCCAAACCTTCGGTTTGGTTCCCTAACCGCTATCTCTAAACCTAACCCTAAACCTAACCACTAGTCCCCTATTCTTATGATGATGACACCAAATATTTACAAAAGGTTTTTGTACATAGCTATTTTACTTTGAAGCTAATTTTAAAAGAAATTCTGACTAAGTTAACGTAACTTCATCAACATCTACTTCATCAGCAGAACGTCACACTGTCACGACTCGATTCTTCTTATCAGTAGTAAGAGAAAATAATGAATGATTGAACGATATAAATATATCGTACCACAAAAACTTCGCCAGTTAGATTTTATTTATAATATCAACTCTATACTAACGAATATACTTGATTGATTTGAACTTACTTCCTACTCCACACACACAATAAAGTACTTGGCGCAACCGGATTTACCCCCGGTGGCAGCACCGTACATTCTCCTAGCGGGATTAATGCGAACTGCCGGCTTTCGCGGACTTAAATGTTCCTTGCAATCGATCGGGATCGTATGGTTCAAAGATAGACTAACCAAAATATAGAGTTTATATTGATGGTTGTGGGAACCCCACATCAACATTAGTTACTATAAATATATTTATTGTAGTTCACAGATAACCCGCTGTTGTTATGTATAGAGGCGGTACTGAACGGTTGATTGGGAGCTGGTTAACTCTGGCATGCGAGTAATAAAGTTTCAAGGTCGTCGACCCTGGTCAAACATTTTTTGGGCTGAGTCAGCTGTCAAACTCAAACGATGGTTTATTGCGCTTGTGTTGAAGATCTGCTGTCAAACTCTCGCGAAGATTTTATCAGTTCTTCAGAAATACTGATTAAACTAGCGAATAACATTTTAAACAACCCCGAAAACCAGAAATACAGACAAATTCGAATATCGAATCCGATGATCGAAAATCGTCTACTAGCCGTGTCAGGAGCGATGGAGTGTCTGTTTGAAATGGGTTTTCAAGAAGCTCAGGTGAATAACAGCCTCAGGTTTTTGTATCTACATAACGTTCGTCTAGAGGGCCAGGGCAGGGCCTTGTCACAATTAGGCTAAAAAAAATTGATACCTTGTTTCTCCGCTCTGCTGAGCTTAAATGTTGACCCGGCCGGCCGCCTATCTACCCAATACATTACTTTTTTTAAAATCGTGATCAATTTTACCATAACAGACCCGGCCGCTATAGAAATGAACTGTTTATAAATTTTATCATATTTTACAAAAATGACCCGGCCGCTGCGGAGAAACAAGGTATCATTTTTGTTTAGCCTTATGTATGGTCCGTATATGCAGACCCATAATGACGTTATCCACATGTATGTAGGGATAATAAGTTAAATTGGGAATGGATCAATTGTATCAAAAGTAATCAAGCCTCTGTGGTAAAGATTCAATTTCAACGTACAAAACTTTCTTAATTTCAGGATGGACGATACTTACAGTTTCCACGCGGTGCTTTATTCGATAACATGAAGAGAATAAGAGATGATTTAAACTCATCAAGAAATGATCTTCTCTCTAATCAAACTACAACATCGAGTAACGCTGCTGCTGCTGCGGCTGCGAGTGTACCTGATGCTGCAGGTGCTACTGCATCTGATGGTAATTCTGTAACAGTCAATCATTCAATCGTAAGTATATTTCGATCTATTGTTTCTTATTAGCAGTGACGGATCCAGGGGTTATGGGGCATGTCCCAAGACTTTCGTTAAGATAATGGACCTTTCTTTCTAACTCTAACTCTAATTGAAAAAACTAAAAAATAACACTGCAAAAGATACACTTCATCGATGAAAGTGCGATACTAATAATGATATTTACGATGATTTCTTTAATGCAGGTGAAAGAAATGATATTTTATCAGAAATTGAATAATTCGTTCGAACACGTTTTGATTTATGAAGATAAATCGTTACAAGCTAAAGCTCGCCGGTGCATGCCTACCGAACAATTTACTCGAGATGCTACCGAAAAACTGAAGGCACTGAAACAAGCGACGAATAAAGATGAAACGAACGCCGATGATCTTCCCGGTTTTAAAGAATTAGTTTTACTCGAATTGTTGAATTGGTTTAAGACGAGTTTTTTTACGTGGGTGAACAGTCCGGAGTGTAGTCGGTGTAACGGCCAGACGGAGGCTCGAGGGATGACCGATCCGACCGACGAAGATCGATTGTGGGGAGCGTCACGCGTCGAGAATTACTTCTGTTCGAATTGTCGCGAATACGAGCGATTCGCGCGTTACAATCACCCGGGACGATTACTAGAAACGAGACGTGGAAGATGCGGTGAATGGGCGAACTGTTTTACGCTTTGTTGTCGAGCTCTGAATTTAGAAGCGCGTTATGTGCTCGATTGGACGGATCACGTTTGGACAGAGGTTTATTCGGAATCGTTCGGTCGATGGTTACATTGCGACCCGTGCGAAAATACGTGCGATAAACCGCTCACCTACGAGGTCGGGTGGGGAAAGAAATTAACGTACGTGATCGCGTTTTCGAATGAAGATATTCAGGACGTGACTCCCAGGTATACCGTCGATCAAACAGCTGTTTTATCGAGGCGTGACGACTGTCGCGAAGATTGGCTGATCGATACGATATTCAAGTTGAGATCGAAAAGACAGAAAGATTTACCGGAACAGCGGAAAAAAGAGCTGGAAATGAGATCGTTGCGCGAATTGATCGAATTCCTCTCACCGAAAGAAGTGAAAGAAGGCGAAAAAAGCGGTCGCCAGTCGGGATCTCTCGAGTGGAGACTATCTCGAGATGAAATGGGTTCGTCTTCGAAATTTGAGAAATTTACGTTCAGTCTTACGGATAACGAGAAATCGGCGAAAAGTTTCCATATCACGTATAACTGCGCTAAAGATGTATATACGCGTCTATCGGATAACGGTAATACAATCATGCCGTGGAAATCTTGCGCGTTCGAAGTAGAAAACGTTATTCGTAAAGTTGAAAACGACTGGAAAATGGTTTATCTCGCCAGAAAAGAGGGTTCGAATACTGCGACTATATCTTGGAAATTTGACTTTTCTGGTCGGTATTCATTGATTCTGATTCTAATGAGCAAGACCCACGTTTGATGATTTAACAATTCATTTTGACAGTTTTGACTAGACTTCATCATCAATGATGAGGTTTAGTCAAAACTTCGAGAGCGTCAGAAAATAAATTGTTAAATCATCAATTGCGGGTTTCGTTCATTAATTCAATGATTCATTCATCGGCATATTTAATGAAATTATCAGTGAATTGTTATTTGCTTCTTTTATTTCAGGCAGTGGTCTTCGCGCTGATCAAATTAAGATTAAAGTGAGCAGTACCACTTACGAGTCTGGGAAAGTAACGTGGGTTTTATGCGGAGGAGACAGTTGTATCGCTGTCAAACCAGGTAATTCTAAGAAAATCCATTCGTCCATTTTTGCATAAGTTGATAGACATGAATAAGTTTGAATTATGTTTTCAGATGAGGAGGTTGTCACCAGTAATCTGAAAGGTAGTGAAACTCTGACCCTTACTGCTAGATTATCAGGTGGAAATGGAAACAATGCCTTTCAACATACGCAGTTATTCAGGCAACAGGAGAATAGTGACGACTGTCCATTAGATTTACAAATAACATTCATTTAAATCAGATTCTGTTTTCCATTTCATTTGTCCGAAATTTGCCATTTTATTTTTCTACATTCTTTCTGATGCTTGAGTTTCTTACAGTGACAGAGCATTAAAACTATATGTACCTTGTATATATCTTCATTAATTGTGCAATAATTTCTTTCTGATATTTTCTGTACTTTTGTGTACTCTTCAGTAGACTCCGCCCAATTTGGAACCGATCAACTTGGAGTTAACAGTTCAACTCGGGATGTTTTTTGAAATATGTTTGTGACATATATGAAATACATAACATCCAACTCGAGTATCACTCTCTCAAGTTGGACATATTTTTACGGTCCCAAAAGATTCAACTTCAGCGAAGTCTACTGTATAAAATGTTGTCTAGTGGTGATTTGTTTCTAATTGTATGTAATAATGTTTACAGTTGTATTTGAATTGTGCTAATAAAATATGTTAAAGGGAGTTCATTTTTGTTGACTTCGTCTTGAATCTGAATGGAACTATCATCTATTCTGCGCAATGAAGAGAGGTCCCCAAGTTTCAAGTGGAGAAAATGATGAGTATCCTTGAACACGTCATGTCACGAGGAGTTATGACCGAGGCCAATATTTAAATGCAACACGTCGAATTTATTTTTATTTAACATAGTTTATTTCAAGCAAGATAAAGTTACAATTAATTATATCAACAATAACATTAGAAATGGACAGAAGTGACTGAGAGAGGTCATTTCTAAACTCTGATCATCATCATCGTAACCAATGTGAGAAATTAACTAAAACTTACGCGATTCGCTCGCATTAAGTACAAATGATTGAATTAATTGAATACATCGAATGCTGGTTACAAATCGTATTAAAATTCATCGAATTGGAAAAAACTGAAGATGAAAATTACAAGTTGTGAAGATGATGATTACATGTGAAGGATGAGAAAATGTTTCGAGCCTCTCTCAGTTTACATAATCACGTGTACATAGGACGAGAATTAATCGTAATAAAAAGTCAAGTTTGTTGACGATGATTTAACTTCAATAAAAACCGTTCCTTCAAAACAACAACAATAATTATAATTATAATAATAATAATACAGGACATTGCTTTTCTTATTCATTGACTCGACATGTCTTGCGTTTCTCGCCTTGGTCACATAAAAACAAACATAATTGTGTTAACAAACCCAAAAATCGCTAGTACAGTACTTATTGCACTTATCACTTATAAAAAACAGTGTTTTATCATTATGTTATTCATTTTACAGCATGGTAACAATACAACACATCATTGATGTTTTTATTTGTCAACAAAAGAAATATCACAATATTGCCACGATCTAGGCTTCATTTCATAAGTATTAATAAACGTTTTTAATTTTTACTAGTTTCATTAGTTAAAACATATCGTTAAATGACTGTAAGGTAGATATCATCGTACGTCGTAGTGTTATCATCAAAAAGTGGTCCTGCGAATCAATGCCCTTGGAAACGATGGTGGATGGATATTATTCCACAACATTTAACAGATGTTCCTCCATATTACATGTACGACATGGCACATGTACATAATTGATTAATTACCCCAAACAATGATTGTCCCAGCTTGAGATGATGGCATTACATTTAACATTAAGCCGGTTTTTAACAATGTTTTCTATCATTGAGTCTGTTTAGTTCATCAACGATTGAACATCATCATGAATAAAGAAATTGTAAAATCCCGACCCTGATAATCATCATACAGCTGAAATCCCGTTCCCGTGAGAAATATAATTGAAAACATCTAAACCCCTAGTTATAATTCATATCTAGATAATAACATGAAGTGTGTGTTATATAATACTATAATATTAAGCTGCGCGTTAGCTTTAAGCTTTAGCAGGCACAGTGTAAGCTCGTTTATGGTAGAGGCCAAAAGAAGTGCGATGAGGATGCCTCATAAGCTTATACTTAGATTCTGTGATTTAGAAATCTGAAAAAATAAAGTTGTTAAATGAGTAAGTGGCAAGTATTTCAAAAGGTGAGGACTGACAGAGTATATGACAAGTATTTGATGTCAGAAATATCTTCTTCAGTGTTTTTAACACACATTCAGATTCTTAATGAAGAGATAAAAAAGCAAGTTGTTGTACGTTTATCATCATTATACCCTGTTACTGATTTGATGTTGTTAGTTTGTAAGCGAATGTCTCATTCACGAATACAGCAATTAATACCATTTATACCGGTATAGCAAACTGTAAATTACCATTTCAGCGTTAATACGTATATTGAAGGAAATAAACTATTCAAATACCTGCAAACTACTTATACGTGTGATAATATTCATCCACCATGTGCAATACCTACTGCTATTGCATGCACACATTATACATATACATAAAACCCTAAATACCTAAGAAATGTACAATATTCATCGAGATAAATGTACGAACTTGAGGTTACTACACACACGATCTTACGATACAAGTCCCTTCCAGAGAATCGAATGTTTTCATAGAAGTTCAGCTCAAATGAATACATGAACCGATCAAAGCGCGGCGATCACACGCTGGGACGATTACATACGGGTAAAATTAGCTGGATCACACCCGAGGCAGATTTGGCACAGACCTGGTCCAAACATTTTGATCAGGCAAAATCTAACCCGAATCAAAGCGACACGGACCTATCAGTGTGAATGGATAATCAGGGTGTGAAAAATGCTCGAGCGATTGCTTGAATCATCAGTTATGCGCGTACAAGCAGGCATTACCCGGTATTCTGAAATTCACAATTCTCTTGAAGGAAACATACAAGTTCTTACAGAGATTACTCACATGAAAGTACATCTACCATTAATCCAAAAATTGAGGGTTACAGATAATGTATATATATATATATATATACCTTACATATATTTATGTATACAGATACAATATTACTATAAGTTAAGTTTACTATTTACAGGTGTTTTTATCAGAAAAATGGTTTGAACTGCATTCAGCTAGGGAGCGTTTTATCAAAATCATTCAAACCATCTTCGTATTAATATTCAAGACCCCTGATTAATGGATAAATGTTCGGTCTGCAAATTGCTTGAAGATCAAATAACTTGCCTTTTCGCAAAGATCACTTTTTAGCACAATTCTTCGAGTTTATTTCTATATAGCGATCATTCAATATGGCTGGTAATCCTTGCATTTTAAATTCTCATAAAATGGTAACATTCGTAAATCATAAAATCTCTCCTTATTATTGCATTCAATATGCTTCAGTGTTGATGAACCAGTGTGTTTCTAAAGCTGCCAGATTTTGCACTTTTAAAAATATCATGATTTCAATTACCGACTGCACGTCGATGATGATCAGGCGTAGACGTCCAGTATATCAGCAAATACTGCGACGAGTTATATTTAAGCACAGGTCATTCTCGGGTAGCAACACGTTTTCAAAACTTTTTGACTAGAACAAATATTAAGGTGTTAAATATAAGCAAATGGACACCGGTCGCTGCGCTGATCAATTTCATTTCAAAATACAGACAATACATTATTATACGGTATACAAATTACATGATTAATAATCGGGATGTCAGTATGATCAGTCAGATTCTAGCACCAAGCTTCAAGCCCAGTCAGCAGGCGAGGCTGTTTAACAAAAAAATTGCATCTGATCGCGCAAAGATATACTCGTAGCCCGTTCCATCGTCACATATTCATACATATATAAAGCTTATTTGCCACCATTTTTAAATCGTAAATCAATTCTTCTTTCACAAACACGGTATATACTATAGAGATTTTTGAGAACGTTCCGTTGGTAACTAACACAATTCACAGGTCAAATGCACTTTAACGATATAATTTATCACAGTCAGTCGTTAACACTATCTTCAGCTTGTCTCGGTTCTCCAATTCGAGACCGGAGTTTCCTGTAATCGTATTCACAACAACATTTCGAAATGACACCGATTCAAGTGTGATCGGCATCGATTTCCATAGCGAGAAGTTTGGCATTATCAGATTTCAGTTCATACTGGCATTACTGCGTCTTTTAGCTACAATTGCTTCCTACTTTCATTCCTTTCGGTAAGATTTATAAGGACGAATTCCTTCATAGGGATATTGAGATACCGGTATATTTATAATTCTTAAGATCCACGATTTAAACATATTCTATTTTTCCTGTCGATGAAAGACTTGCGGGTATTAAGTGTCGCGTCTCAATACTGCGTTGACACATTCTCTACGTGATAAGCCGATCTCGTACGTGAAAACATTACGATCATGGATGTGTGAACTCGACATGTACGCGTAGTTAAACACCTGCTCAGATCTTCATTTCATTTACACGATTAAACAGGATCAGTTTTTAAAACGTTAGAAAGCGAATCGCCGGATCGCCGATTTCTTTAGCGCTACCCTAAAAAGGCACGGTCAACATTTCTAACATTTTCAATAGCATTTCATCAAGCCGCGATTTTATCAAAAAGTGATGGCGTAATTTTTCAGATGTAACTTGCGATGATTGTTGTAGTTGAGCACCACGCGGATAGACTACGCACGTTATAATAAAAACTGTCGTTAAAAGTTGTTGCATTGATGTCGTCATGACGATTGATTATAAGCAGCCATTGAATGTTATTCTTTCGTCATATAGATAATTTCACCGGGCTTGACGAGTAGTAGAGGTTAGTAGTAGTAGTATGCCGAGTAGCGTGGTCTCTTCTACGCAAATGATCTTCGCGATCTTAATATAAGAAATGTTGTCGATATTAACAGCGGCCGCCGGGTGGGCCGCGCTATTCCTAAGAAGCGGGAAGCACAATTGAAAAAATCGTCATTCGACTTGTCGTAAAAAATCACAGATTTTTGGTCGTCTCTTCTCGCTATGACGAAACTTATTGAACTAACGACGAAACTTAAAATCATGATGAATATTATAATGCCGACATATGCCACCAGTCTCTGTATTATATATAGTTTTAAGTATTAACGCAGCTTTCCATGCCTCTATAATCATATTGTTCGAAAGACTTGGTTTGATTTTCACGAAGCTTTTTGTCTTTACACCCGTATTTTTTCGCTTTATTCTCCGCCTTATCCGGTCGTATTTTGTTTTCCGACGTATTTTTCGCGCACGCGCGCAAAAACGAACACACACACACAATATATCATCTCTCGATGCGCAATATCGTTATAACACATTATCGTTTACAAAATGGTCGCCGTCGTTTGGAACTATTTACAAGTAGCAGTGCAAAAATAAACTTTCTCTTATCTGGACTTATTTCTGAGTTCATACGTAAATACAGCATTCATATTCTTTTAATAACAACAGTTTCAACAGTTTTGTTTCATGAATTATTCCCTGTTTTAGATATTTATACACCGATATCGATATATCGTGTTTTCTTATTACACATTTTCTGGAATATTATCAAATTTCTTTTTTAACGACGATTTCATCGAATCGCGTTATATATATTTTTTGGAATGATACGTAGATGTTTATTTTTTTTCACCGATCCGTTGCATACTTAATTCATCGCAATCATCTTTACTAACAACCGATGGACTAGAGAAAAACTGGAAAATAATCGTGACGTTTTTCCGCCCATTTTCAGGAGACATTTAAATCTGTCACGTCGAACAGAAATGAATTGAAATTTGTGGCAGAAGCATTAAATTTCGGTGACTAGAAAAAAAAGATTGCATATAATATACAATAATAGCTTAGTATTGCCGGTAACAATCAAAATGCAAAGCTGGATGTAAATAGATAAGATAGCGAAGTCAATAATTTCAGACAAAATCAGTAAATTGCAATAAAATGTCTTGTCATAAACAAATTTTTCTTTTGGAAATCACTGCCACGAGCTGTAAAGATGATTTGGCCGTTATTTTGAGATCACATTCGGCCAGGCACGCATGAATTCTTAATTAAGTATGCAACGAAACCAACGAATACAAATTCATATTCCACACTTTTTTTCATCCCATCAGTTCATGATAAATCTGGCATGTTTCATAAGATTCGACCAGAATGTATTTATCCACTACGCGTGCGCTGTATATAGCCTGAGAGCTTATCACAATTATTTCATTACTTCTTACACATTTCCTTTTTTAAACATTTCAACGATAAAAACAACAGATCTAATCGCAATTTTACCCAGTTCTCGATCGTAACCACCATTTCAACGTAATAAAAATTCCGCATACGAAAATAAAATTTTGGATATTTCCAATACAACTAAAATGAACTTTCTCATACAATATTCAACTCATGAAGTTGCTATTAGATTCTGATAGCTACCTAGAGATTGGGGTCGTGTTGCTGAAAAGTCGCTCTTACTATTGGCATTTGGTATCGTCAAGTCTCTTCTTATTCGGAGTGACTTTAAAGCAACTGACCCAAGAATGTTTAAATGATGGATGTACGCAATGCCTGTCATACATAAAATGAAGGATACTACAAGTTCGAGAAATAAAAAATGTTTTTTGTTTCTGACCCCGAGCCGATTTCTCGGTAGACTGAATAATGATGATCTACTCGAGCAATCGACGCGCATTCGAAAAGAATATTTGCAAACATTAGCGTTGACTTGAGATGAGACGATCGCGATGACAAACATGAAAAATATTACAACAATTACATCGAGCAAAGGAAACGCTAAGAAAAATGCCCAGTTTTTACAACGGCATATCATATTCTATATTCTATAGTTAGTCGTGTTTTTTGAGATCTTTAGAAAACCAACCTGCGGTGAAGAACTATCATATGATTAGTTATTATCATTAACAAGGTGACACAAACACTGAAAAATAATTCGTGTTCAACTTAAGTCATGAATAGAATAATGACTTTTGATGAAGTAATCATTAACTGCTGATGATTTTCTATTTAGCCTAGATAGTATCGCCCTCCCTCAGCAGGGATTCCAACCTGAAGGCATCAAGAGACTCTGACACATGGCATGTTGAAAACCCCAGTCTGATTAATCTGAATGCGCGCTTAGACAATATTGTTATCAGTCAATCAGAAATCATGTTTTTTAGCCCGATTAATTACATCGTACATTGTTACCTATGATATTTACCTCAACGATGATACAACAGGCAATCTGTTTTTGTGTGGTAAACCTGCGCACTCTGGCTAATCAGGCAGAGGTTGAGTCTGACACAATATCATCAGGTTTGAAACCCCGCCGAGGGCAGATGAAATAGTCACTGGCTGATCATTTGTAACCTTTCACAATACGTAACTGAATTTTAAAAATAATTCCAGGGCTTACGGCGAATGCTGCTGGCAAAACAATGTGAGCATTTCTGGTGTAACAATTGATATGTTTATCACAGATGACAAGTTTTAGTTCTTCTTTACTTTCTAAAAAATTTCCCCTCAATTCTACCTTTTTTTTTCAAACAATAGTAATAATAATATTAAGAAATGCATATGCTCTGGAATGAACCGAAGTGATGATAAATATATTCGTTATAACAGCATCAATAATCGCAGTGGATCTCATATATACGTCGTACGCAGCCGAGTTGAGGGAGGATGTGTGTTAAACTCAACAGCAGTTGAATTCCATTATTAGTAGAATTCCTGATCTTTAAGTAGTAGTTTCATATACGCGGTATCAGCGTCGGCGTGGCTATCCTTCACCGCTGAATGTAGCATACTATCCGGCAACGGGCGCCAATTCCGTCCGAGGCTTTTCGAAATCTATAAAGAGAAATCAGTTCAGATTGGATCGTTTTAGATACACCTATTTTATATCAAGGGATCATTCATTTATTATGTACGCATAAAATTTGAATTTTTCAACCCCCCTCTCCCCCTCTGTACGCAAAATCGGCCATTTTTTCATATACATTGAGCATAACAGTACGCAATTGCACTGACCCTTCCCCTAATGCGTACGTAATAAATGAATGACCCCCAAGGTGCAAGGCCATATTTCAGCTTGATCGAGGCTTTGTGCTTTGATCAAAATGACCACCTGTAATATGATATAGGTGTTTCTTTTAAAGCATAACGTAATGAACTGGGTCCAGTTCCACAGTTCTGAGTTAAGATTTGACCCTGGGTTAAAACATTGAAAATGAACTAACTTTAACTCAGAGTTAACTCTAACTCACAACTGTGGAACTGGATCCAGAGTTTCTGAGACAGGTTCTATAGTAATGAGTTCTGAGCCAGTTCATTCTCAGATAGCACAAGATTTTTCTAAGGATAACTCACAACTGATGGACTGGATCTGGCTCAATCCATTTAGAGTTAAAACCTAACTCACATTACTGAGATCATTTAGGTCGTATTACCTCGTCACGAGCTTGTTGACTAATCTGTCCAACTTGAACCCAAACATCGCTGTCTTCCTGTTCGATCATCGTAGAAATACAACTCTCCGCTAGTTCAAACGTAGACAACTTCGGGCCACGTAACCTGGCGATGGCGACTAAATCATCTTCGGCGAAATCGTATCCTAAAATCAGAGAAAATATTCGATAAATCAAACCAGAATATGGCAGCTTTAATCCAGCTGGGCTGCTTGAGTGTTTAACCCTTTAACTTTAACTTGCTGACAGTTTCATACCCTAAAATACTGGGGCCGGTTGTATAGTCATGGCTTAGACTTAAGACCAGTTTAAGACCAACTTAGTTCTATAGCCAATCTAACAGCTTAAGACCAGTCTTAAGATTTAAGACCACCTTTAGACTGAAGTCACGACTGCGCAATTGGGCCCCGGTGATAATTCAAATCATAATATCTTTGAAAATTTCACCCACTGTATATTGCCTATACGACACAGTGCGATGTATGATGGGCAGTACAGTAATATTTACAATGTTTAACAGCTGCTGCCATCTTTCATCAGAGATTTTAACTAATTAATGACATGGATACACTGCATCGTATGGTAGGATACATGTGGTACACTGTGGCCGGGTATATACATCTCACAGCAGGCGGATGGTACGCGCACTGAATTTTTTCAAAATCAAAACTTACCAATCATAGTTAACTTAGTCAAGAGCGGACACTTCCAGGCCAACATTACGAACGGATCTTCATCGGCGTTCGTCTCGTAAACGTTTGCTCGACCTTTAACGAATCCGTCGATTACGTGTAACGTTTCAAACGTTGAACTGTTGTGTTGAGCGATGAAATCGATCGCCGGTATGTTAATCTCCGAACAGAACAACATACGTAGATGAGCTAGAGGCATACTCGGCTGTAGAATATCGAGTAGATGATGAACTCCGTCGATCGAATGAATCAGATTCAGAGTCACGCGTAATTTCGGCGAATAACGAACCGATCGCCACCAGGTGCGATTCGAGATCTTATTACGCGTCGGCGTAGGTTGAATTCCGTGTACGTTAACGATCAGTTTCTCGAGTCCGACGTGGTGATCCCGCATGAACGCTTCCAGCAGTTCGTTAGTGAGGTAGTCGTAATCGATGCTCAAATATTTTAAATTCGCCAACGCTTGAAAATGTCCGTAATCGAGGTCGCAAAGGCTATACGAATCGGGGTCTTCTTTGATGCTTGCGATGTGTAGAGACTGTAGTGAATGCGATTGATATTCTGCCAGTAAGTCGAGCACGTAATCGCTGTAACTTACGATCTCTTCTAAACAACCGAACGATACATGCTTCAATCTACGCGAATTCTTTATTATGTTCTCAATTGATCCATGAAATCTGAAATAGAAGATTTATGATCATTATTTTAACCTGTTTTAGGGAAGCCTTCCTTAACAGGTTACACATGAATCACCCACCCGGCGTTTCGCGATTGAAAATTATATTATTGACACTAACTTAAGGTTCTCAGTGAAGGATGTAATTGCTAAGGCAATTTCATGGATAGCTATTAGATTACCTGGTCTAAAATAAAATGTAATTTTTGACAATAAATGATATCATGGCTTAGTGTGCAACCACCTGTGCACCCCATAGGTTTAGTGGTTCGCGTCATGGTAGAGTCTGATGATGTTATAAGACCCAATTCCCTGCTGAGGGAAGAGATTTCAGGGTCAGTGAAGATGCAACTGTTTTTTGTAAGAAGGTAAGCTACCAGAAATCAAAGACTTAAAATGTCTAATTAGTCAGTAAATGGAACCAAGCCCAAGCCAGAAGACTGAGTTCACTCAATGCAGTAACGATGTATTTGACAGCTCAAAGCCACGTGTACATGCCACGTGACCAAAACAATTGTCACGTGCCCACAATAAAAATCATGTGATCAAAATAAACAGCGGCGCTACTTTTGCTCGACATAGAAACAACTCCGTATTACGTGACTGAAACAGCATTTTAAAACTCGGAAAATTATTCTTAAAATTGTTTTAGTGATAATTAGTTTTCTTTAATTCAAAAAGTCGGTTAAAATGAGCTCTAAATTCAAATGCGCAGAAAACAGATTTTTGACGTTTCGACCGAATAACGCAAGAAAATAGTTCAAGTACTTACGTTTCGAGGACGTTTTGCGTGTTTCTTTCGGGCCATTCGATGTGACAATTCGACGGTTTTAACGAAAGCTTCAGTAGGTTTCTATTCTCGGCGAGAATTCCCAGTAATTGCGCGCATTCTTTGACGTCCCACGATGTTTTCGAGCTGAAATCGATGTTCGCCTCGCGGATGAATCGACCACAGTTTTCCGCGAGATGTTTACTTCTACTTCTCGAAGAACCGTCTCTGCTCAGTTTAAACGTAATTCTGGGCCAGAGTAACGGGTGCCACAGACAGTCTCTCCATCTTTTACAACTAGAAACAGCGCTCAGTCTATCTTTCAATGTCAAATAAGACAGTATTTCGACGATAATTATGCTCGGTAATGATGCCCATGAAGTGTCAGCCGCCATGTTTACAAATGTTCTGAAGATCTCGTCACTGCCACGTGACATATAGAGGGCGTTCGATTTATTTCTAAAATGCTAAACTTTTTTTTCGATTTCTGCATACTCTTCATATACTTGTAAATATTCCGTTGCAATTATTTTTCTTATGAAGACTTCTATCTTGAATTCTAAATTAGCAATAAAATGAAAGTCAAGTGCGTTCGATTGTCCACACCACCAGCGCCTTTAACGATCTTAATTTGATCAAATCGAATTACATCTATATTTATAATTAAGAGATTGCTTTTTGATGACAGAAAATATCAATTATTTAATTAGAAGTAATTAGTAAATCGAACGCGCTGGAGGTGTGTCATCACGTGGCGTTCTAGCCGCGATTTGATTGGTCGATTCTGAGCCCAACCTTCACACTGACACAGTACAAGGTTGAAAGTCGTTGACACTGAAATCATCTCTCTCTCTAGACACCGCCAAATCTTCATCAAAAATGGCCAGTAACAACGGCAAACAACAAGGAGGGTTTGACACCGATTGCATGACATTGACCAGATATGTCCTTGCCGAACAGAGAAAGTTTCCTCACGCCACTGGTGACCTGACACAACTGTTGAACGCAATAATGACTGCTGTCAAATCAGTTTCTTCAGCTGTGCGAAAAGCTGGTATTGCAGCTCTGTAAGTATAGGTTTATATTTGAAGAAGGGGACATCTTAAATGCACACACTTTACAGAATCAAAATCGGTCAAACGGTCCAAAAGTTATGGTAGAAATTTAATTTTTGGGTACCGCTTCGGTTGTAAAGTAGGCTAACCGCTAAGCATTGGATTAGTGTGTAAAAGTGCAGATCTGCACCTCTCAGTCTCCGCACACCTCTTAAATATCATTGTTTCAGATTCAAAATGTCATCAGCAATTCAGTACATTGCCATTGGTTAATTTTAAGTTTTCTTCACTAGAAAGATTTTAGCCTGGATTCTGTCATTCAGCTGATTGCATCAATCAAGAGAGGTGCGGATCTGCACTTTCACCCATCTACATGAACTTGTATCTGTGTAAATTGTAGGCCTATTCACTTTCAAGAATCAAGCTCTGTTTTATCTGTGGTTTAATGTTTTTAACAGATTCGGTATCTCTGGAGACACAAATGTTCAAGGTGAGGAAGTGAAGAAATTAGACGTACTCGCTAATGACTTGTTTATAAACATGTTGAAAGCGTCGTTTACCGTGTGTCTGATGGTCTCCGAGGAGAATGAAACTATAATCGAAGTTGAAACTGAACGCCAGGTAGGCGATGGAGATAATAGTCATAAGGTATGTATAAACTTGGGCTACAACACAATTATGATGAATACCGGAATTCCCGATCAAATGATAATAAATAAAGTCCTCGAAAGTATTTCACATTGTATCTTGGATAACACAACTTAAAATACTATCGAAGTAAAGAAATGATAGGATTGTTAAAATTGTAGAATATTTCTGTTGAGCGCAGGCTGATTTTATAAAATATGACTGATTATAGCCCAGGTGATGTACATATATAAATCTGTTGTACTGGATGTGTATTTATTTCTAAAGCTTTTTGATTTATATTCATGGTCAAATCATTTTAACCTTTTTACTCCTCAAATATTCATGAGCTTTATATTGTTCAGCTTGTTCCTTTTTGCACTTCTAATTTAACAGATTGATTGCCTAATAGCTTTCATTTTAAAGTAGCTATAATTTGCTTATTCATCAACCAAGAATTGTACATTTGTAATAAAGAACTTCTTTCTAACAAATGAATTTAGTGAGGTTTTGAGTTAAGATGCATCTCACGTATAGATTTCATGTTGATGTCTTATTTTTTTATTGTGTCCATAAAAGCTTCAGAATTTGAATAGTTAAAGAACAGTTAAATGAAAGAGTGTGATTAGTTTGCAGTGTAACAGATTGATCAAGATAGAATAAACAGCATGTTGTATTTCCCAAACCTTAAATTAATCCGCATGCAATATGTATTTTATAGTAAAGCAATATGTTGTTCATTAGTTAGTTTACTACATAGGTCTGATTTCATAAAAATTTACCACAGAATAACTGACATATAATTGTATGCTTGAATTATTTTCAGGGTAAATATATTGTTTGCTTCGATCCATTAGATGGATCATCAAACATTGATTGTCTCGTGTCTATTGGAAGTATCTTCGCCATCTACAGAAAGGTATGAATTGGAGTTGATTCACGTGTTCATTGAAAAACATCTCAGATGTAATAGAGTAAGCCTTCGGTTCTGGGCAAAACGTTTTACTGTCCTTACAGATAACAATTTCGTTTTTCAGAACACAGACGGGCCGCCAGGTCTGAACGATGCTTTACAACCAGGTAAAAATATCGTCGCTGCTGGTTACGCTCTTTATGGTAGTGCAACAATGCTCGTCTTGTCAACTGGTAACGGAGTCAACGGATTTATGTTAGATCCTGTAAGTTGATATTGAAACTAATCCAGAAAAAAATGACTTTCTGACCATTTAGGTGTTTCCCAAATTCCTGCGCATGTTACGTCATTTTGCTGTGTATTTTCAGTCAATCGGAGAATTCATTCTAACAAATAACGACATGCAGGTGAAACCTAGAGGTAAAATATACTCACTGAATGAAGGTTATGCAGCTACGTGGGATCCAGCTGTGAAAGAATACGTTAAATCAAAGAAAGAACCGAAGGTATTTTCAATATGATAAATGAATGGAAATGTTGAATTTGATAAGAAGTTGTAGTAGACAGTGTTCCCTTCAATACTTTCCCTGTAAAAACATACACAGCCAATGCTGGGTTGACCGCGGAATAAATGCCAGAAATAACAACTTTGAGACCGTGTATACATCCTGTAGTCAATGGGAGATACACCATCTAAATTAACCGCTAAAAAGCTAAGTAGGGATGGTGGGAGCGACTATAAACGTTTTTACAGGTATTTCGGGAATACAAATTTTAGCACTAACATTTGAATATGTTTAATGAATTATTTTAACAGACTGGTAAACCGTACGGTGCTCGATATATCGGTTCTATGGTCGCAGACGTACACAGAACATTAATGTATGGCGGTATCTTCATGTACCCTCCAACTAAAGATGCCCCGAAAGGAAAGGTTAGTTTTCAAAACAAGTTCTTATATCTAGTAAATTTCCTTTTGCATAAATACAGTTGACTCATGCGAATCGTAGACTCTGTCTTTAACCAACTTTTGTGCAAATGGCCCCTGAACTGTTCCCCGAGACTGATATCATTTTGTTTTCTATTCAGCTGCGTTTGATGTACGAGTGTAACCCGATGGCGTATATAATGGAACAAGCTGGTGGCTGCGCGACGACCGGACATAAACGAATCCTCGACGTCATCCCTGAATCTATTCATCAACGAGTTCCGATCTTCTTAGGATCGAAGGACGACGTTGAAGATGTGAAACAATTATACGAGAAACACAATGTTTAAAATAGCTGTTGATACGAAATGCAACAAACTGTTTCGGGTGATTGTGCTTCAGAAACTACTCTCTCGTGGATCCAGGGAAAACCTTACTTTTCAAAAATGAAACAGATTAAGCTTCACTTAAAAACGAGTGGAACTAAATAATTACGCAGGAATGATGCATTATTTTTGTAAACTAATAAATTATTAGTCAGCTTTTTTCTATGAAATAGAGTCGAGTAATAGCTGTAAAATAGAACAACTGTTGGCAAAGTAATTTCAAAAGTAGTCAAACATTGTATCAATATTTATGACAAACGAACGCCATAACGTTTAAGTAATTCTATTTTGGTGCAATTTATGTTTTTTTTTGTCATTGGTTCTAAAATCTTTCTTATCATTGAATCTTAAGAAATATAAACAGAATTTATCTATATATTTCTCTACTTCCAATTGTTTTTGTGGACGATAAGGACTTGAGACATAAAACTATGATATATTTGAATAACAGAATTAATTTATTTAATAAGAATACAGATGTCAGCTAGATTTGATATTTTCACAATGGTTTGTCGTCGATTGTCCGCTTTCAGATTTCGATATTATTTGAAACGGTTTTTGGTATTTACTCTGCACAAAGATTCTCTCAACGCTGAGCCCTTCTTTTTTATTTACAGTCTCCCTGTGTATATAATCACTGCTTAATGTTGTAAATCCGGTTCCTTCGAACAAACTGTCCAATTGTTCTAAAATATTGAAATCATATTGAAAATACAACGCTTCAAGGATATTGAAGGTTTAATCGTGAGAAAATGTATCATACCAATAGAGAAATAGTAAGCTCTCGTTCCATCCTGGCGAACGTAGAAATTCTCTCCGAGTTTGTGACCGGGACCAAACCTCAGTTGAGCGTGATCATATAAACCATAGTCTCTAAATAATACCATACCACCGGGCTTCAAAATCTTTAATTAAAATGGGTAAGAACGTATCAAAGAATTTCATCTCGATTCGAACCCTCGGCAGGGATTGCGACCTGATAAGCCGAATCCCTGCTAAAGAAGGATGTTTCAATATTCCTCTTAGGAAGTGTAGGAACTACCTTGAACACATTTTCCAAAGCTGCCGTCATTTTATCTGGATGAATTGCTGACAAAACGAATATCATAGTGACAATATCGATATCACATTCCTGAATCACATTGGATAGACTATCTTCAGTGATGTCACATTGGAAGGCGTGACATCTCGCTGGATCGTATAACGAATTATCCTGTAAATAATCGTTGACAGAAATGTACAACAACTTCGAATAATTCATGATATAGAGCGCAAGAAAATATTTGAAGGAAAAGCTGTGTTAACCTGATGTGAAATCAATAAGATAGGTAATACAGATCTCAGTATTTCAAGGTTAATGAGCAAAAGCCTTCAACTTCATCATCATAGAAATGAAAATGAATGAATTTTCATTTTTCTGATGACAAGGTTTTGTTGAAACTGTCAGAATAAACTGTTACCAGCTGTCGGTTTTGCTCATTTACACAGGTAGTACAATGTGATTTTCTTAGAAATTACGAGCTTTTGCTACTACCAGGCTTTTTCTGATGACAAGGTTTTGTTAAAACTGTCAGAATAAACTGTTATATCAACAACTATCGGTTTTACTCATTTAGTTTTACTCGTATACTACGCAGGTAGTATATTGTGATTTTCTTAGAAATAACGAGCTTTCACTACTAGTGTATAGTAACTTCAGATACTTGTAAAACAAATCTTACTTTTACAAACTGTACAGCTCTGGGTGAAAAATCACAAGCGTAGAAGAATAAACCGGTGTCTTCTGCGAGCAGCGGAAAGATGAAATTACCAACTCCGCATCCAACTTCTAAAATCTTATTCGTTTCTCCTTCGTTGTTCTATAAAACAAATAATAAACGCACAGAAATCAGAGTCAGTAGAGATTTGAACACAGGGAAAACATCTTCAAAATACGGCACCTTCTTCGTTGAGCAGAGTTCCATGAATTCTCGAGTTGTCCAGTGTCTATCTTTGAAGAATTTGGTCGTATTACGTTTATAGAATAAATCCCAGTTTTTCTGAGCTTCGACTTCGAATTTATTCTGTTTGAATTCAGAGACAAGTTTCGCATCTTTCAATTTCTTCTTTTCTTCATCAGTTAAAACCCGAGTCGATCGAGAAGATTTTTGTGTCTGATTTTCACATTCACCATACATTATCTATAAATACAACCAGTAGGATCAGAGACTGATGACAATAGTGGGTGATTAAAACTGAGTAACACTGGAATTGTGTGTGTGTCTGTCGTGAGGTCGGTCTATAAGTACAAAGAGGGATTGCTTCTTTTATTTTATCAGCATCGGTAATGAAGGATCTTTGATGATGGGCTCGTAAGAGCCTGTGGTACTCTACTCGAAAAAGTTTGGAGTGGATGGACGAGACAGTGTAGTATGTGTGGCTTTTTTGGAACTCATTTTCAAAATAGATTTTCATTTGTTGAAGGCATCCAAGGAATCAACATTTTATCTGAATCTGTTCATCTTTTGACTGCAAGGAAATAGTTAGTATCTAAATTCGATTGAACGGTAGTGCCATACTTTAATTATCTATAATTTCTCGAAACTCAGTCCTGAAATTAATTTCATCCGATAAACGGTCAACGACCTTTAGGAGGTGGGTTTTGTTGTTACCGGATTTTGAATATGGAGTTACGTCCGTTGCCGAAGGCCGGAATCATTTCTCGGTCCTCGATTGAATCCAAATCCTAGTTTTATACTCCGTTACAGTTTTGATTCACGCTTCGACGAATCGGATTTAGTTGGTTTGAGATCCTGTCGTGAGTCAAGTGCAGTGTAGGGGTTGTTGTCAGTTCGAGATGTTGACTTAGGTCGTATATTTTCTAATTAGTAAGTAATTAAGTAATCTAACTTTCTTAGGCTATCAGTGAAATCAAAACTGAATAGATAGCTAAATAAATTGAGTACTTACTTCATTTCATTTTCATCCAGCAATGAATAAATCGGGATCAGTTCAGAGTTCTATGTCAGTAACCTGTCTGTGGTTTAGTTTCACGATCGGATATTTTCAGCCCATCCGATTATAAAAAGCTTACCACCAACGATTAGGCAACTAACTAGGAGTTCCAGAGACAGGGTCACCTGTTGTTTCTTGTTTGTTAATTGATTGTTGGCTGTCAAAATCGAATTTTATTTGTGAATTGAACCGGCTGGGTTGTTTGTGTTTAGATTCATAACTTTCAATAAGTGAAAATTTCTTTCAGAACAACATTGGCAAAAACCAGTGCCATTGTAAAAACCAGTGTTAATCCAGTGTCTGTAGTACGTAGTAGGCCTAAATGAAATATAGACATTGGATTAGGCCCTATTGTTTTTACAGTACCTACTACAATACAACTCTGATAGAAGCCCCTAGTTTAGTCACAACATGAAATAGGCCACTATCTGTCAAATTTCCTCAAAAAGAACCCTGTTAGTTAGTGGTAAATCCACTGCGAGTCTACAGACCCTGTCTTGGCCTGTTTATCTGCTATAATCACGTATATTGTACTTTGCTTTTCAGGTCAAGTGTTTTACATAAAACCTTTCGATAATAAAGTGAATTTCTACGAACGCTGCCAATAATATAGATAAAAAAGTAAGTTCCTCAAAATAGAATACTTTCCGTTTTTCATGCATTTTATTAGAAATGTCTCGTAATTCGGTTTGTATTTATTTTAGTGTCAGACGGACACAAACACCACCACGGCATCAACGCTAAAGATCTAGCTTTAAAAGCGCAGAAAAAGATTCTCAGTAAAATGTCGACGCGTAAAGTAGCGAAAGTGTTCATCGACGACGCCGGCGGCAGAGTACTCGACAATATTTACGGCATTTGTAAGGAATACGCCAACAAAAAAGAGGCGGAAAAAGTCGTCAAAAACACGATAAAATTAGTTGTTAAAATCGGAATACTTTACAGAAACGAGAAATTCAGCGAAGCCGAATTAAGAATAGCGGCCGAATTCAGACAGAAATTTCACACGATCGTCATGACGGTTATGAGTTTCTACGATTTGGATTTTTCGCTCGACACGAACTTTCTGATTAAACACCTGAAAGACTGCCGTCGAATGCTGCATCAGATGATCGAACAGCATCTGACCGAGAAAACGCAGCATCGCGTCGATCACGTGTTTGATTTTTTTATGAACCCGGCTATGTTGACGGTTGTGTTCGATCGAGGTGGACCGTACCGACATTATTTAGATAACATCGTCGAAGATTTGAATAAAATGGTGGACGATAACGCTGTATGATCGTAATAATTCAGATCATCGAACTCAATCCAACGTGCGGTATCTTAATCTATAAGTTTCACGCGGGAATTTTGATTCTAGGGTCCAGGCATGCGGTCGTCGTTTAATTCCGCAAAATGGTTTTGGTAACAGAACCGAGACCGGTCCTAAATCTAAGCCTGAACGTTGCTTGCGTCTTTTTGTAAAATCAATTGTACTGCAAATGAATAATTTCTACTGGAATTGGATTAAGATGTTATCATGGTCAGAAGTATATCATCACACTGTATGTGTGTGTGTGTGTGTGACATATAAACCTCATGTTGAAATATCGTGATGGTTTTATGTTTGTACCAGATTCCAGCTTCCTGTTTCTTTTTTAGAACTAACAAAAAAAATCCCTGAAACCAGGAAATGAATTTATGAGGTCACCATCTACGAATGGACTCTATCTATTGCCGTAGGGAGTGTAACGATATTTCCTTAAGAGTGAAACCTTTTAAAAATCAGAAGTGGTCACCGTTATGCGCTGTTAAAAATCTTGTGGATATCCGGCCTCGCTGTAAGTCACATCGCCAATTCGAGAATAGCCAGCTTCTGCAAACGGAAATCTCGAATTAAAATAACATATCGACAAAAACATGATTTGTGGCTGAAGTAACCCTGAAAAAAAGAAATACGGAAATAGGAATTTTTCTATTATAACCTCGTTATAATTCTATACAGCTGTCGTTTTTCGCATATTAACTTGTAGTGATTGTATCTAGATTACTTTACACGACATTTAGTACTTTATAAACTCAGTTTATCAGATAAATTCTAATCAGTCGAGGTTTGGTGAAACGATATTCACAACTAATGGGATAAAAAGTCACGATCTCTCGAGCCGCTTTCAACTGTTCGCTATCAATTAACGTTAATTACGATTAATTAACATCGTGATCGATATTTAACCCAGGCTTTGGCCAGAAACCTACTTTTTAAAACATTTTCTAAACGTGACGCAAGTTTTATATTCAAGATGTAGGTTATTACCTTGCGAATCAATCTAGTTCAATTACGTCGACGATTAGTTATTTTTTTCTTAACGGCAATTAATTAACACATGACTCGGGTTCACAACGAACCAATTTTGGAGTTTAGTTTCTCCTATTGATTATGTATAGTGTGTACTTTATTCTCAAAGATTTAACCGTGTAAACTTTGTTGCTTCTGTCACAAACAAACAATCAGTAAATTCATCGTGTATGTACTTTATGCTGCCTTGAAATGATGTGATATATTATTAAAACAGTATTCATCATCGTCGATCATCATTTTGTGATGCATCCAAAAAAAATTCATTTATATTCGTGTAAACTGTGTCTTTGAGATGTTATTTTCTACACTAAACTGTCGAAACATTTGTTGTGCCATAATCATTATCAAAACGGTATTTGCATTGAATGTGTATTAATGTATTTGTTAGAAACTGAAGTCTTCCGATACTTCTACAAAAAAAAAGAAAGTTGCACTATTTGCAACGAAAGGACATTTAACGACTTTTTTCCAAGAATGAGCCATTATAACAGTTTTAATCAAAATAGTTTTTTTTTTTTCAAATGATGGCTTTAAATCAAAAACTAGCGAAGTTTTCATTGATTACCTGTTATAGTATTAAGAATGAATACCGAAGATCATCCAAGTGTGGAAAATTTATATTACGTCAATTTTTGGGACCATTTGTAAACCATGTTTATGATCTGTGAAATGATGAATTCATCAAGGATTTAATTTGTTTGCGAAGGAAGTTTATGTGAATTATTATTTTTTTTTAAACAAACATATCATATCTGTCTGGAGAACTGTTCAGAGGGTAGAAACGTGTTGAAACCCATGTTGAAACCCAGTGAAGGTAGGAATTTGCCTGCAGGATATTTCTACTATTATGTAATTTCTCTAATTGAATTACATTAGTTTCTGTATTATTTATGACTATAGCACAGTTTGAAGGTGTCAGAATACGTTCATGTTTCACTAATTCTCTACGAAATGTAAATTGTTTATTACGTGAGTTGAGTAATAATATCGGAATTTCTGTTTAAACTCGACAAGTCTAAATACTTTGAGTTATTATATAATGTGTTGTATAGATGTTAGCCACAAAATGAATGTAATTTGTTGTTTTGAAAAGAATGTTTATCCACCAGAGGCAAGTAAGAGTCATACTTTTACAATTCAGTTGGTTAAAAGTAAAAAAATCACACCTGATGGGCGACATTCATGAAATGTTCTATTTTAAGTTCACACTCATGGTTTGATTGTTCGCGCTGGTCACTGATTGTGTTGTGTGAGTGGTATTTGTGATAATTTAAAAAAAGGTGCTATTTTTATGGCTGGTTGTAAATGCAAAAACCTCTCAAAACCGGTAATAATACGTTTTCTAAATCTTGGAGGTTTTTGTGTTTGATATTTAAAAATAACCACCGTCACATATTTCATGGTATCTGTTAGTGATCCCACCGTCTCTTTCAAACAACTGAATTTAAAACTGATGGATCCATATTCTCAGTATACTGTGTCTATATCAGTATTCTACTCAAGAGTTGTTCTTTAGTTGAGTTGTTTCATCTTGTAGAAATACAGACCCGATTTCTCGTTTTTCTCGTGGATAAATGTTATTGCATTCCCTAAACACCCGACATATAGAAACTATGACTAATGTTAATTCTTGCCCGTGGGGGAGGTTCACATTTGAGCTGCACATTGTACGTATCAACTCGATAGACAGGGATATTCAATCACACGTATCCGTGTCTCTGATTAAATATGATAAGTTATCTGTAACTTCCTGGTAGTTATCGTTTGTAATTGTACAGGTAAAAGCCTTGTATGGAGTTTTCATCGTTACGTTGTGGTGTCACTTGCTCCCAAACCAAAACTCAGTCAAGTGCATTAAACTTCGAACAACAGTTTAATCCACTTATCAAACATTCGCAATGAAGTATTTCCGCGACTTCCTGACCTCGGTCTCGCTAAATATTTGGATTTTTATATGCGGCAAAGACTGAACAAATAATATCCTTCCTTTCTCGAATGAAAATATAAAAACAATGTACGCGTTGTATGCGTAAAGTCTCCAGTGAAAGCTTGATTTTCACAAAATTATCTATAACAGAAATGTTTACATTAACTTAAGCAGCTATTTTCAGTTGAATATAAAGGATGAAAGGATGGTGAAATAATGATTGCTGACATGATGTGTGCCTTTTATGCATATGGTGCAATCGATTCCATTTGAAATCATTCTCTTCCTCTTGTCAATACTCTTCTCTTATAATATACATTCAAGCATTTTCTATCATTGAATTTTTCATTAATCTTGATACTTCTCTTTAATCCGTTAATGTATTTACTATTTGACTACGTAATGTTATAATTCTGTGCTGTGAAAACAATAACTTATAACGAAGAGTGAAAATAAATTATTGAATGGAGAAATAGAAATTTGTTGTTATATCTGAGATTTGAGATCTGGAATCTGTTGTCAGTGATTGAAACAATGATTAATCTGCCAACAAGACCCAACTCCACACAGATGTTCATCACATCAATTTCAGATTGACCACACTTCACTTGTTTTCCAGACTAGTCCTCAACTGAGACATTTCTAATTATGAAAAAAATACGGTAAAAGTCCTTTAGAATGCCACTGTTGGGACCAATGAAAAACAGTGTTATAAAGAATGGTATTTTTCATTGAATTTGAGTTACAATGAGCAAGTTTTGTTCTCAATAAAATGGATGGTGTTATGACGGACTTTGTATGTCACATGAGATCCTAATTGTCTGATGAAACCGATCAGCTTATATATACATATAATGATAATATCAATCCCTCGAATTACAGCACTACTTTACAAACAAAAATGTGTTTTGTCAATGCAAGGATATTGTATAGATATTTTCCCTGGATATATTTTCATGTCTTATTGAAAAATGGGAATTGTATATAATGCATCTGTACAAACTTAAATCTATTGAAGATGTCCAATATTTATTTCCGATATATTTCTGTTGAAGAGCAATTGAAACGCTATATGGTTAGAATTGATGGTACGTCATATTGTAGCTATTACATTTATACAGAGTGAGCATTGTATTTGAAATATCAAGAGCCATCATGAGCTATTAATAACGTGTGCTTATAGATTTATTCATGGTTGCATATGGTGAAGAGTAAAGTATCATGTTAGATGACTTTCTGGAAGAATGTAATAAATTCCTACCTTTTCAAGTAACAAAAACGTTAGTATTTCTCTCAATTCCTTAGTGCCTTATTCACGTAGCAGGGGTTTGGGAAAATTGGAAGCTCTTGGGTCCACAAGAAAAGAATTCAGACAGTTTTAAAATAAAGCAGCCATTTCATAGGATAGCAGAGTCCCGGGTGTTTCGATAAAAGTAGAACTTTGTAGACTTTCTACAAACCCTGTCCTGGAAATTCTTTCCATCTCTTGTGCTGTTAGTGAAAACTTGGCAGTCACTCATGAATCCTTTATTCAAATCCTTTACTAAAACAACAGTTTAGTTTACGGTAGGATTTATTTTATTCATACTAATAGAATAAACAAATTGTCTTTAATCTCAATTTCTAAATGAAGTAACTCGACAGCCAGAGTACTCTTTAAAATGGGGCGAACAATGGGGTTTTTATTTTACAATCCGAACAGAAAATTACTTAAGTACACGAAGTAGAAAAATATGTGAAAGAAACCGAGTTATAAAATGTAGGAAATTGTGTAAATCACACTGTGATGAAATTAAATGATACAGAATATTGATAGAAGTTTATACGACTATCAACAAGAATCATGTAGTTTAACTGCTGGTAGTTAAAAATGTTTGGATTGATGGAGCGAGAATTAGTGACATCTTCGAAAATATCAATTTGTCCATTTATACGACGCACAGCCAGCTGCGCGCGTTCAGTGATATCAAACCACACAAAATACTTAAATAATATTCATTCGAGCACATTACGAGCCATCGATAAACTCAGACTCAAACGGCTGAAATTTATGACAAAAATAACGGAAGTAAAAGACAAACATTCATCGAAGATTAATGAGAAAATTAAACAAAGATTAAACTTGTAAAGTTGGTGTTGCTCAGTATTTTTTGAACGCAGTTCCACAGTTCAAATGGTTAGGATTTTGCTCTATTCTAGGAAAGTAACTAATTTGGACTCTCAAATTTACAAAATCAATGGAACTGGCTCTAAATCGATACCTTGTCTTTCGAAACTAATCAAAACCATACTGGCCTTTTATAATATATCAAACAAGCACGTACACAGAATGTGCTAATTACATTATTGGAATGTTTTTCTGGAGAATTCACTATATATTTTAAGGGGAGGAGAGTTTACAAACACAGGGATTACTATATATAAATATACAACATTGTTTCATATTTACACATATGAACTGAAGGAAGCAGTATTTATAACGGATGATTCATCAGTATAAACTTGTTTTCTTCATTATTCGTAGGAATTCTTGTTCGTTTATTTCACCATCGCCGTCTCGGTCAGCTTCATCTATCATTTCCTGAATAATAACAACACATCATTCATCGTACTGCGCTAAACATTTTTCAATTCAAGTGATTTAATCCCTCATTCATTTGAACAGCATCAACCCAAAGAATTTGAGGACCAATTTTTTCTAAAGTGCGCTGATAAAATGTCCAGTTACATCAAAAAGTTTAACTCAAATTGATTGGTTACTTCATGTTTTCCATGGGGACAACAACACGTCTTTTAGGCTTAAAATTTTTCATGAAAGTGAACTCTGGTGTTTGCAGTTCAATTACAATTGAAAATATCTCGGGTGAAGTTCAGAACACGACCGTGTGAAGTGTGGAAGACATCACAAATTGCCAAATTGGTGATAAGATGAAATTGATGAATCTCCGAGGGCAGGATGGATGAGGTGGCAGGTTCTAAGCTGCAGATTGAAAAATTGTCAAAGAGTTTTGAGTTTTTACTATTTCTATAAGTCATTACTTCATGGTTGGATCTCTAACTCCAGCTAACTCTATTGACATACAATCTACTTCTTATCTTTTTTTTTGGTCAAATAAAGCAATTGTATGATATCTGACCTGTAATTCCTCATCAGTAAGATTCTCTCCAAGTTCCTTAGCGACACGTTTCAGATTACGAAACGATATTTTGCCGGTGTCGTCGTCGTCGAACAATCGAAACGCTTTTAGGATTTCTTCCTTCGAGTCTTTTTCGCTCATTTTTTGCGTCATCATCGAAATGAAATCGGTGAAATCAATCGAACCTGAAAATAACGAGAAAAGATAAGATAAAGATAATTCAACGCCCTGTCCGTCTCTTAAGACCCACTTGGGTTACACTGTTACTAGCAGTTGGGACGTAAAACTTTACTAAACTAAGAATACAGTAAAACTCGTCTTAACTCGAACAAACAATTGCAACAGAATATGAACTTAATTCATTTGTCTGTAACTTGAATTAGGGAGTAGTCAACTGTCTGTATCCAACTCAGGGGCCAGTTCCATAAACAGAGCTTAGACTTAAGACCGGTCTAAGACAAACTTAGTTCTGTAGCCAATCTAACACATTCTTAAGGTTTTATGACCACTTTTTGTCTTAAGTCTTGACTATGGAACTGGCCCCAGAGATTTGATTAACTACCTGTGGCATCTTTGTCTATATTCGCGATCATTTTTCTGATCTCTTCTTTTTTCGGTTCGAAACCTAGCGCACGCATAGCGACCTGTTAAAAATATAAACCATGCGATCATGATTGTTGATCACTCATCGCTAGATCTGAAGAATTGAAATAAATTGTAGTTTATCGCATACCTTTAATTCCTTAGTGTCGATTGTACCCGTTCCGCTAGAATCAAATAAATCAAAAGCTTCTCGCATTTCTTGTTTTTGTTCCTCGGTCAGCTCAGGTTTTGGACCGGTCTTCTTTCGCTGTCCACCTCCACCAACAGTTTTACGGACATTCGACTGAAAAATCAAACAATAGAAATGAACAACAATGCCCATCACACATTTTTAAAGCAGTCGCCGATGATGATGTTGATCGCTGGCTGTTGTTGTTGCCATTCGTTGGATTTTTTTATTCCATCAATTTTAACGATGTCTGTTGTGTGAAATTTGTGGAGCGAAACAATCGATTCATTGCAATTCAAATCAAGATGATAATATAAAATTCAAAATATGTTCAATAAATTTTCATTTGATTTAGCTTAAATTAAAACCAAGGATGGAGAAAATGCCTTTTTCACAGACCCCCAATTTCGTATTTGATTATTTTTGGGATATTTTTTCGTTGGCTGGTGGTGCCTTACCATGTTGAAATGAGGATAGGATACGTCGATACACGGATGAAAATCTTAGATATTTCGATTGAAGGATTTTGAAAAAGATGTTTCTATCAACAACGGCAACTTCCGGTAGCGCCACAGGTTCTACTATTTACCGCATTAAACAGTTCTGTGTGAGATATTTAACAGAAATACTTTTGAGAAAGTATGAATCTATTTCTAAGTGAGATTTTGTCATGAGATTCTATTTCTATTAAATATCTTGACTCAGACTCCAAAAGCTAAAATGAAATAAATCCAATCCAGATTTTATTGAAGAAATGTCCATTTCCGGAGTTTAGGTAAAACTCAATTTGACACGAACCCGGAAGCTGGTCAGTTTGGTTCAACAGTCAGTCACATGAAGAAAGAACCCACGAAGAAGTTAAACTTCACCTTTATTTTTTAAATCTCAGTTGATGTGAAGGGGATTAAGCTGTTTGTTTCTCTCACCACATTGAAAACGAATACTTTTGATTTTTGGTTGTAAAATATGGTTTTTCTGCGCGCTCCTGTTGAAAGGAGTTCCCTCATGAATCTGAACGTGTTTAGTATTCGCCGGTGGACGGTTTATATTGCCGCATTGTTAGTTATTGTATTATGGCGTTCGTCGTCAGTAGAAGCTGGTACGGAGACCGTATCATCGGTGATCGCTGGCGGTAGAAATGAGCGTGCTGTTGCTGCTGCTGCCGGTCCTGTGAAGATTGATTCCACCGGTGGAGGAACAGGACGTGTGGTAAGTCGGACATATGTACGCCATGAAATGAAGTAGAAAATATCAAAAGTTTGATATTCAGAATTTTAGGTTTTTTGGATAAAAATTCTTGTTTCTAATCTGTAACCTAGTGTGACGACCGGTGGATGCACTGGTTCTCCAGACTAACCATTGAACCATCTCTCAGTGGGTGGTTACTGTGTGGAACAGCCTCCCCGAGTCTATAGAGAGCCCCATCCGTGAACAGTTTCAAGTCTAGATTTGACATACATTGGAGGGATCTGGCTAGTGTCTACGTTCCAACCTGCCAGTAAGCTTTAGCTATATAAGTTTTTGCCACAAACATTTGGAGCCACGCATGCCGCGTAAAAATAATGAAGTTACAAAATTCGGAATGATGAACAGACCTGTCAGGGCGAGGGCCTCAAACATCTAATCTTCAAGTTCAAGTTATTGAGTAAAGTTAATGGTTAGTCTGGAGAACTAGTATAATATAATTTCAGTAGTACCTCGTGAATCCGGTCTCAGAAAGACGGTCTGCTCTTACTATAACTTTTATCATCTATTTTGCAGAAAGGTGAAAAACTGATTGGAAAAGCGAAGTCGAAGGATGAAATCTCAGTTGGTTTTATTCACGCGTTCGCTGCGTCAATATCTGTGATAATAGTCTCTGAACTCGGTGATAAGACTTTCTTCATTGCCGCTATAATGGCTATGAGACATTCTAGATTGACAGTATTTACTGGTGCTATTGGAGCACTAGTTACTATGACTATACTATCAGGTTAGTGTCAGTCATTGCTACCACTGATATTCATTCTCGAACCCTTACGAAAAGGGACCGTGATTTTATAAGTTATGGATGACTTTGATCCCTGAAACCTGACCCTTGTTCTTAAGTTACTGATAAGAAGTAGTAACGATCTGACCCAACAGTTCGCTGTTTTAATTAGAACCTTATGATAACTAATTGTAAATCCAAGTGTAAGTCCAAAAGTGGTCTTAAATCTTATGACAATCTTGAACTGTTAGATTGTCTATTGAATTAAGATGGTCTCAGACGGGTCCAAGTCATGCCCGGCAACTGGCTCGATTGATATCTAGTAAATTTCTATGGCAATTTCCAAAATTTGTCATTCAGAACTGCCAAATATTACTGATTTTCAGTATTTGTTATTATTTTATAAAGAGAAATACTGATTTGATTTGTTTGATGTATACAGAAATATGAACGATAATACTGAGGGTCTTACTATTGATCACCGATTAATTTGAACATTTTCTTTCAATTCATATTGCAATGAAATGTTGCTGAAAAAAAATTAACTTGTTACTAATAGCACTTTTCAGAGGTTGCCAGCTCTGGTCATTTACTTCTGACGACTGAATGAATTAAGTATTTAGAACTGTATGTTGTGTTGTTTTGTTTTACAGCTTTACTCGGTTACGCAACTACTGTCATTCCGCGAGCATTTACCTACTATGCGTCCACTGTATTATTCGCTCTTTTTGGATTGAAAATGTTGAAAGAAGGTACAGATAAATATTCTTAAAATTCCAACATTCAAAATCTGCCGGTAAGAAATTGATAGACGTGATGTTTTTTCGTTACAGGTTACTATATGTCTCCGGATGAAGGGCAAGAGGAATATGAAGGCGTGCAAGCTGATTTAAGAAAGCGCGAAGATGAGGTAAGTTGATTATTTCTATTTTTTTGAAAAGCTTCTTTTCTTTCAGAATGATACCTTTTGAATATCAGTGAAGACTGGCAAATTATGATATGAGTATTTACTATTAGATGTTTTGCCTGTGGGTAAGACCGGATAGACTTATAGAATATAATACATCTAGGCCCTAGTTGATTTATGCAGAATTTACTTGACACCAACAGCAGTCTAACACGTGCATTAGTTAGATTAGTTTAACAACAGTTTATCATTAGTTTTAACCAATATTAAAAGTACAAAGTTTTTACTAATATTACTAATAAAAATTACATGCATTCTTCTATGCTCTAAATCACAGTAGTATTGAACATGTATTAAACTGAATTATTGAGGTATTTGGGCAATGTTAGTGAGAATGAAAGTTGACCTTTGGTTAGGGTATATTGGTATAGGTCAGCCCAGTGTTTTTTTCTAGACCGACCAATTGATGTCTGGTATTGATATTTATGTTTTTAGAGAGCTGCAGATGAATTAGAAGTATGTATTTGTGTGTTGAATATAACTAACTGTTTTAGTGATATCACCATCATTCATCAGTCATCTGAAATTTGATCTTAAATAAATGTGTTAAAGAGAAGCCAAACTATTCTAATTCGAATTTTCTCGGGCGCGTCCTAGTATTGAGACTTCAAAATAAGCTCAATAATTTTTGTCCGGCCTTGTCGAACCAGCCTCCTCCAGGCGCGCATAAATTGAAATAGTTTTAAGAATATCTCAGTTGACTGGTCTGATGGATTTCACTATCAAAAACCTTAGAACATAATTTTGTCTTTACGAATTCGCTTCTGACAAAAACACTTTACACGTAACCTATATAGATCATCTTTAAGAATTTGTGTTTTGAAAAAGCTCTCAAACTTTGAAAAAACCTGGTTCTTCACCCGTGAAACTTTCACCATTCGAGGAATCGTTTGATGTAGATTCTGAAAATTAGAGTAGTTCTCTGACCTTCTAACGCTTTACTCTTACAATAAAAAACTGCATAGCTCTTATTTCATCACCTGCTGCACTAGACCTTATGATACATTTAACGTTGACGCTATTGTGCGTTTGAAATTATATTTATTCAGTTGAAACTATGTTTGACATTTGCACACAAAAAACCTCTTTAAATTAGCAACCGCTCCATACAACTACTGTTCGTATTTTCGAAACTAATTCGCGGTAACATTTGGCTTGAATTAATTATTTCAGAAGTGTAACTTGTAATGACTCGTATGTAAACTGAACTGACTGAATTGTTGATATTTTCAGCGTCAGAAAGAAGAGGTGACTCAAGACCCCGAATCTGGAATAATACGTGTTAAACGAATGAAAGTATTTGGTTTGATATCGCGGGTATTTGTGGAGGCTTTTACGCTGACGTTCCTCGCCGAATGGGGAGACCGTTCACAAATCACTACCATTATCTTAGCTGCCAGAGAGGTATACGCATTTTAATGAAATCATTTCCCGTGCCCTTCACTTCACGCTCGTTCCGGGATTCACAAAAATGACCGTTATAACCATTGATGAAACACTATTCCGTGTTTTAACGATATAGTAGAGAATCCCGCACTGATAAAATGAGAGATGAAGTCCGAAAAATGTTTCTATTAGGATTATTGACTATTAGGTTATAGTCGAAACGTCGAATGAATAAAAACACATCAGCTATATAGGAAACATTTTTCGGACTTCATCTTTCGTTTTATCAGTGTGGGATTCTCTACTGTGACTGTTATCTAGCGATTTTATCATTGTGACTTTTATCACAGTATCTCTGATAGATAAGCCACACACCCTTATTCAGGACTTGAAATTACATGTACGGGTATCAATGTGAATTACAAAATGAAACTTTTCGACTAGCTTCTTATGAATGTTCATAAGTGATTGTCTTCTTAGTCCTGACACTGATTTCCTGGCTGTGCGGAGACATTTGCCACCCCACTTCATCAAATAAGCAAATGGCCTGGGATTCAATTTAGATTTCCTGCTGCTGCTGCTGCTACTGTTGTAGTCTATAATTCAGTGTAATGTTTTTCGTATTTTCTTTAGGATGTATTTGGTGTTATATTAGGAGGCTCGATTGGTCATGCTATATGTACTGGTTTAGCCGTTATAGGAGGACGTTTTATTGCTCAACGTATATCCGTTAGAACCGGTAAGTTCAAATTTCAAATTTCAATTGTTTGTCTGTTGTCATTGTTAAGTTTTTTTTCATGTCCATTTAAAGTAGAATTAATTAGCTGTTTTATTATTTTTCATCAAAGTTAACAAGTTTCTATTCATTATTTTTCAGTAACTTTGATCGGTGGAGTGGTATTTCTACTATTCGCATTGTCGGCATTTTTCATCAATCCGTCCTAGCGATATCTGTAGCACGCTGGAAATTCTAGATTTGACAATTTGTTTGTTACCGAAGCGTCATCCGTTTTAAAAGTTCTAATTGTCTAAATGCATTCGACTTAACCATCCGCGAAAAAAATACCTCTGTTCCCTTTACGAGTACGCTGTGGATATATTTGTACCTGCGTGTACATTTTTGAGGACCTCCATTATTTCTGTCAAGTTTTGTAAGAAGAGAATATAGAATTGATTGGTATTTTACCGGGAGTGAGGGCAGCAGATGTCGATGTGAAATTCGAATAAACCAGTTAGATGCACTAGTATGTACTTACTGTCACATCTGTTGTGGTATCGGGTGGAACATGTTTGCAGTATTGAAGTTAGTTCTGATGCGTATAAAAGCCACTGATTGCGTTAATGTGTAACGAACTGTAAATGAATGAAATCAGATTTTTAGACTGAATCGAACAAATCCATTCATTTGTGTACCAGTGCTTGATGTGTTTTTGGCCAAAGTCGGATATAAATCTAAAATCGTATTCAGGGCCCAGTTTCACGAAAGAGTTAATCTCAAATTTTTGGTGTAATTGCCATTGGTTACTTCATGTTTTCAATGAGGACAACAATTCAAACTTAACCGTTTTAGGCTTAAACTTTTTCGTGAAACTGGGCCCTGTACGTGTATTTATGGTTTAAGGTTAGGTGAAACTATTCCACACCTTTTAGACTTAAATCTGACTTTTCGCCATGTTTTTGTTTGTGTTCGGTGTATTTTGCCTATTTTTCTTGAGATTCAGTTTCACAGTTCTCTGAGCAGGGATGAGAAAGATGCATGTGAAAAATGTATGAGAACGTGAAAACTTTTGATAATCCTAGTTTTCTTAATAGGCTGTATTTTGTTCTTCTATCTCTTGGAGCTGCTTTGACCCTAGATATACGTATCATAGTAGGCTATATGTACATGTTTGTGAAATATTGGACTTTACTGGTCCATCACATTTTCATAGTCTCATCATCATCATCATCAGACGGCTGCGGAGTAGGCGACTGCAAGCTTCGACCAACCCTTTCTGTCCGCGATGCTCCGTGGGGACTGGTGGTTGTTGTTATCTCCTAACAGTCTAGTCTAGCGTCAGTCTTTGATTTTTTTACCAGTCAAATGGTTACATTGTCTCAATTCTTGCATGAAACCTTATCGACAATGAAGAAATCTGGTTAGGTAACTTGTCCCTGTTGGAGATTTGGTGTGAAAAATATTTTTGGTATTTAGAATATGGAAAACCCTGTTTTTTTGGTGTGAAGAAATGTGAAAAAAATGGGAATGTAAGAAAATGTATAAATTTCAGAATATTGCATCTCATCCCTGTCTGAGTCTAACTCAAGCGTTAAAAGATCGATAATGAACTAATTTTAACTCTAAACTAGACACTGTGGAACTGAGTCATGAAGATTAAGAATATTTTTGTGACTTCCAAATGAATACATGTAGTGTATAAAATGTACATGTATTTTGTATTTTCTGTGCATTCCTCTCTTCCTATGAACTAATTAAGTGTCCTTGCATCAAATATTGAAAAAACCAATTGAAAAGACTGCAACTTCAATGATATTCAAAAATATTACATGTATAATATTTAATTCAGGTATGCTATGGTACCAGTATGTGCTATGCAGTACATTTAGTTAGGATCTCAGAGAAATTAATATTTGGTCATTAAGCTTTATGCAGTTATCTACCTGCTGTCTGTACACAGCCCTCAGACATTCGACCTCTTTTTCCAGATCTATGTTCGCCCAGGCAATGCCACCCTCTGTGGCAGTAACCGTGACATTTTTCTGTGAAAATGAATTAGGGTGTCAATTCTGGACCATCGGGTTTAGACGGACATTCACCATTTTTGAAAATGTGTTCGTCCAGACTTTGCCATTCAAAAGGTGATAGTCTGAGGGGGCGGGTACAGATAGCTGATTGACAGCTGTATTCATCTCGTGTGATAATGAATACTGGTACATAGTACAATGTGACCATCATGTTTATGTAGTTACCCACTACTACGCTCCTGCAATTCGGAAGCTTTGTTTTACTAAATCACATGATAATAACCATTATTGTATGTAAAATACCTTTCTCAATAAATTAACAATGGTTTTTAAATTTCGAAGACTTTTCGATTACATTTATTGCCTGTATTTCAAGTCCTAGTATCGATGATCTGCGAACCAAGAAAATACAACAGATGTTGAAAGGAATCTCAGAAAAAAACATGACAAGATTTTTATATTGTTTGTGATTTTCAATCTTTATTTACAAAATTCACAAATACTAAAGCAGCATTTTACAGCACAGCAGTTCAGAATGACTAGATATATAAACATCATATTTGTATCGACAATAAATTATGAGTAGTTTTGGAAGAACAGATGAACCATTCATCTGTGAAAATCATCATAACCATATCACTTCTCTCAACCCTAGACCAATCATTCATATCCTTAGCGTTAGCCCCATCTATTGTTGCTAACCCTGTGTCAGACAATTGTGAACTGGTCGTTAGACCTGAACAACTGGTGACAACCCCTCATGAATTCCACAGTTGATTTGGTTCAATGAACAGCTAAACCCCATTCATCAAATATCAAATATACATTACAATATAGTAGACAATGTGGATACATTTTATTCCTTTCTGCTGCACCAGACTGGAAACTATATTTAACATTCATTTATATATCAATGATTGATATATAAATGAATTCTAAATTTGGTCTTATGCTAAACAGATATGAACATTTATACATTAAATAAATGTATTAATGAATGACTGAATGATTCTAGTCTAAGCTCCTGATATGAATGTATAAACTGATCACTGATTCACTCAGTTATTCTACAGTATTTTTATTGTCTAAACTTTGTTCGACAGGTTCAATATTAGTCAAATGTTGGGTAGATGTTCCTTCAGCACTCGTTGCTTCTGTAGATGTCTCTTGTTCTAGTTCAGGAGTTGTATCCGGATGAGTTCCATGATCAGCAGCTACACCATCGACAGCACCGACCGGTGCAGATGCAGTTTCCTCTGATGTTGTGTTTGGTCGAGGCCCGTTTCCACCCGAAGCAGATGGACTCGTCTCAGTGTTATCAGCAGCCTGTGAGTTTTCATCTTGTCGCGGTCCGAATCCTGGATCCTGCGGTGTAGTGTTAGCTCCATCGTCGTATATAATATCCTCCGGGTTCGGAGCACGCGGCAAAAACTCTTCATCCGGACAAATTCTCGAGAATATACATCGCGCCTGAAAATGATTTACACACTTGCTACAACATATTCTCGGGTAAAAACAAGCTATAAAGGTTCAACAAGCGGAACAAACCTGTTGAACAGCGCAGTCGAAATCAAGCTGATTATCAGGGCCACTACACAACACAACATTATCAGGTCTTCCGGACTCAAGATCTATATCACTGTGATCGGCTTGGTTGAAATAAACCGACCATAAAATTGGAGATCCGGCATCAAACTCTGAAAAACACAGTCATCGTATCATATTTGCTTTAGTCGCTAGATTTTGGCTTGATTCGAATAAACAGTGCTTCGTGTCATACCTCCATCCTCTGATGCAGCACTACTACTGGTTGTTGTTGATTCCGATGGGAACAGAATCTCTTCGATGAATTGTAAATCTTCTCTCGCTTCATTTACACCGCGACAAAATACATGCACTAAATCTGTAAATATATAAACATATGATAGTGATTAATACACGACAGATATATGATCAAACTACGTGTATATCATCTGTGTATCAATACTTACAAAGGCCTTCTGGTACTGAATAGGTGGAGGCGGACAATTCAATAACAGTTACTGGTTCAGGTAATGATGAATGTGGAATGCGTAAAAATGTCACCTGAAACATTTTAGATAGATACAGTTATATTACACTATGCAAATACGAATACATTAAACTCTCCGGTCAAGCAGTCAACCTCAGTTAAGTCATCATCCGATGAGTCGTCACATTATTTGAGTCGCAATTTGATTTTCCAAGAGTTCAAGCTATAGATGTAATACTCGTCTCAAACTACAACGACTATACCGAGGTTTGACTGTATATTTTCTACCACTTTACCTCATCTTTCGTGCCCTCTTTAATGGATCTCTTCGTAAGGAAAAATGCCCGTGATATTTTTCTATCATTGTTGATCTGTGGAAGTAACGATGAACTAGCATAACTGGCTTCAGCGACTAACCACCTAAATTAACAATCATCGTTTTATACGTGAAATTCGCCGGTTTCAATTATTTGTATATCAGGGTGCGATCTAAGCACTTGTCCGATTGCCCGGGACAAGTATATTCTCATCAGGGCGAGTAGGTTATCATTATCACTTGTCCCCCGGGCTAGTGCAATTTTATATCACATAGCTTTTTTCCCACTCGATACAACGGATGATAATGCCACCAGTCGGACTGCCTGTGTAGGGCAAGTAGCTTTTGGAGGGGGCGAGTGAAATTTCAGTTATGCTTGCCCTGGGCAAGTGGCTTTCATTCCTTAGATCGAACCCTGTATATCGAAGTCCACACAATGCGACTTACTTGCATTTGAATCTAACACCATCAGATATAGCACCGATACATCTACAATACAATCGATAATAATAAAATCAGCGTACGATGATGGGTAGAGTTCGTGAAGGGATCGATTTAATCAAATATCTTACTTGTTTTCCGAATCGATTATCACATTTGAGATGGTTTTTCGTAAACAATAGATACCACCAAAAACAGCGCACATTCTACAAATACATCGTCAATAATCTAAATATTCGCTCAGTTCTAAAATACAGACGCTAGCTATTATCAGACGTACCGGCAAAACGCTTGCGGCAACTCTCCACTTCCATATAAGGTCCATAAGAATGCCGTATTTCCATAGCGACCGAGAGAAACTAAGAATTTCTTCACGGCGGCGAGACCCTTCAAAAACGAATACGCATTCGCTGAATGGTAGGTATCGAAATCGAACTCGAATTCTTACTAACGTTACTTACGTCTGCGGTGGGAGTATGCTCGGTTGCCATAGCAATAGCCTGCAGAACGTAGTGTTGAATATTTGGAGTCAGCTTACGAGATATTAGAAAATCTTTGAAAGGACGATCTTCAAATCCTGAAATAACGAAATTTAGAAATTTGAAAGCGATGCGCAGAATGCTGAAAACCGGGTACAAATTATACAAAATTATTACCTGCATAATCTTCAGGATGTTGATCATAGTCCATACAAAATGTTAAGAATTTCATCAGCATTCGTTTTTCAATCATTGAAACTGCTTTACTGCTGAATACATCAGCTCTAGAACATGGCACCTGAATATTAAAACACAATCATTGAAACAGTTTTACTGCTGAATACATCAGCTCTAGAACATGGCACCCGAATATTAAAACAATCATTGAAACAGTTTTACTGCTGAATACATCAGCTCTAGAACATGGCACCCGAATATTAAAACACAATCATTGAAACAGTTTTACTGCTGAATACATCAGCTCTAGAACATGGCACCCGAATATTAAAACACAATCATTGAAACAGTTTTACTGCTGAATACATCAGCTCTAGAACATGGCACCTGAATATTAAAACACAATCATTGAAACAGTTTTACTGCTGAATACATCAGCTCTAGAACATGGCTTTTTGCACCTGAATAAAACACAAAAATATACAATAGTATGACAGTATTTTCATATCAAACAGAAGTTATGGGTTTGCTATACCTGTTCAAGTTTATCATTCATTCGAGTGAGTATTCGTGATACAGTTTTAAACTCGCAGTATTTCGCAACATCTGATGAAATGAGAAGTTCCACTAAAGGTCCGCGACAAAACAACAGCTACAAGAAAATAGAATCATCTGTCGATGAGAAGTTTTCTCATTTTCTTCTAAATACTTTTGTGCTAGAATTAAATGTTTACCTTCGGTGAAAGATCGATGTTGAATTTTCTCCACTGACGTTTCAATTCTTCTACAGTCCATTCTTTCTTCAGATGTTGGTTTATTTTCTCCTCAATTTGTACATTACACGGCATGACTTCTTTAGCCTTCGATTCTCCAGAACAACCTGCGACTTCCTCCGAACAAACTGCGACTTCCTCCGAACAACCCGCGACTTCCTCCGAACAACCTGCGACTTCCTCCGAACAACCGGCGACTTCCTCTGATGCGGAATCAGCCACAACTGGAGTAGTTGAAGATCCTTCTTCAGTTGCTTCAGAATCTGCTTCATTATCATCTAAAATTTCAATTTAAGCTGAAAGAATTCTCTCAGATTCTACAGAAGTCTGGATCCAGTTCCACAATTTTTGATTAAAACTAAGTCATTAAAAAATTGGAATTACTCCAACTGTAGAGTCAAACTTGAGAGTTATGGAGCTTGGCCTGTTCCATGGTTGTGAGTAGAGTTCACTCTGAGTTGAAATTAATTCATTTCCAATGAGTTTCAACTTTTGAATCAAATCTACACTCTTTACTAAGTTACCTTTAAGTTGTATATCTAATTGGAAGGAACATTGAGAGACTGGAGTATTGGAAGGTACGAGTGGTTCTGAGTTGTCATATTCTTTATCTTCATGCCTGTAAAATAACGGTACCAGTTACAGCCCAGGTTAGTCTTAACGCTGATTGAAAATTTCAGATTATTTTCATAGTAAATTTCCAACCTGATAAACCAATTCTGCAGTAGATTAGTGATTGTTTGTGAATTTTGTATGAGAGGAATCAAAGTCTCTCCTTCCTGAATCAGAGATGAATCATCGATCCCAGCACTGGCTGCTGCTTCTACTGTGACTTCCTGGTGACTTTCGATCCATCTTTGTATTCCATCGAAATTGAAAGTCGACCAATCGCCTCCGTAATGGTCGTTCCTTTAAAAATATGAGAATTGCAAACCTTATGTATGTTACAGCAGGCTTCATATGACTTCATTCTAATTAGCTACTTGTGATACACATATTCAGTACCTATCCAGATGAAGCACTCTTTGTCCTATTCTGGCAAATGCAGCAGCGACAATACTTTCAGCAACTCCTAGATTCATGATGATAATAAAGCATAACTACTTTAAAAAGTGTTAAGATTATTATCAGCAGATACAAAATATAGCATTGTACAAAAACAAACTATATCTGACAATGGTACATTTAAAAAACCCAAAATAGTGATGAAACAAAAGCTACAAATTCTGTTGTCTTGACGTTTTAGGAAGAATTCTTCTTCCCATTATGGGAGTAAATCCAAAATGACAGTTCATTCTTTAATCGCAGCAAACCAAATACTTTGAGTGAGGCCGTGTCTATGGATGGAAGACCAGGTACCATACACGCGTCAAAATTTAGTCTAGTACCTAGCCGCCGTTCCCCAAACAACAGTTGTAGGGAACCCGTAACAACGACTGGTATTCAGACCATCAGGATTATACTCACCTGTACCAAGAATAATAACATCATATTCTGTAGGTAATTCTTCGTCCATGATTAATCCCGTTTTCAACCAATCTCATAAACACCAATGAGTATCCTGAAAAATAAAATATCATCAATCATCCCGAACGAATGGGAATCTTATTAAACTGTCATTGTCGGTAATCGAAGCTACTTAAAATCATCAACAAATCATTTTGCCTCGTTCAAACGAGCTGAATATCGCAGCCATTCTTTATTTATCAATCTATCTAATGAGGTTGTTTTCGAATCGCTAGGCCTATATGATTTATTCTTACTATAAAAAATTCAATCAAGCATCGACCGTGGCGTCCTTCAATTAGATTTCATCTATGACATATTATTTGTAAGAGCTATATGGTACAGATATGGACATATTAATTGTGCAAATAAGAGTATCCTACCTATTAGTTTTGAAATTTAATCGGGAGGGGCATGTACTCAGACCGAAGAAGAAGGGTTCGTCAGGCCAGGGCAAACTCAGAACATTAATTTTGCTAGTCACAATTTAATGGAGGATGGATGATACCGATATCCCTAGGCCTATATAAAAATAAAAAGAAATGGATACTAGTGTGGCGAATTATGCAGAATTTTTAAAATCGGGAATCGAACCTAAATATGCGGAAGTTACTGTCTGTATATGAAAAACAAAATTATTTAGCATACGATGTAACAAATATAATGTATACGGTTTCGGTACCCAAATCGTACTTTTTTTGGGCAGTGGCGATTTTTGCGATTTAAACCCTGTTTTACGCAATTTGAAGCCGACAGTATGGCGTTCATGCCGAAATTACATTCATTATTGAATGTTTTAGGTGAGTTTTAGAAGTTGAAAGTTTTTATTCTCTTGAAATATTTAAAATCTTTAATATAACAACTTGTTGTTGTGTAATCGCCGTACTAAATACTGAAATAAACCGATCAATGACGTAATAATCTATTTATTACAGGCCGTGAAAGAGTATGCGCTCGCTTATTGCATTTATCAAACAGAACGAATGCGGTAACGACCCATTATACGATAGTACCTCGGGAAAATGACTCCAGATGGAAAGGTAATTCTGAGAATGGCCATCAAATCTTCCGCTATTCTCCTCAACTCAGATCAAAATGGAATGATGAGCTCTTCTGCACTAGCCATTGCTAGCCCTGGGTATGAGTGCAGTTTGTTACCTTTCTGCTATGTGGCGCTAGTGTTACTTTAGGTTATGATTAGGTCAGGAACATAGGCATTAATAACCATTAGTGATAGGTCTACCTCTGAATTAACTACGGCCTCTACGAGCCATGTTAACTCAGTTTGTAATGTGTTATTGAACCTACTCCGTTACTTGGTGACAATCAATTCAATATGTCATCATCTGCCAGGGTTGTAAGACCAATGTTGGGCAGAGCAGCCATATTGAATTGATTTAGACAGGTACACTCTAATTGGAATGGCTGACTTCACGGAAGTGTCGGATGCCTCGGCCAGAAATGATTGTTGTGATAATATTTTTCTGTCAATGTTTTATAGATATTGATATGGAGCGTTATGGAGATGAAGTAGATATTTGTATTATCGGTGGAGGACCTGCCGGTTTATCGACCGCTATCAGACTCAAACAATTAGCTCAACAACAACAGAAAGAAATACGAGTTTGTGTGGTAGAGAAAGCCTCTGAAATAGGTAATTAATCATTTTCGATGATGTTCTTAAATTTGGAGTTTTCTGTGTCTCAAATTTCTAAGTACTTTGATAAGGGTCGGTTGGACAGTCCTTAGATTTATGTCCAGTCTTAAACCATCTTGGTTCAATAGGTTCTAATGAAAACAGTTCTATAAGGCCAGACATAATAGGACTGAAATAGGTCTTGAATCATAGGACCTATGATTTTAAGACCACTTTTGGTCTTTGTCATTATTGCGCAACTAGGATCTGAGCCCGATTTCAAAAAGGGTTGAACTAGGATTTTTGGTTTAGCGCAGTAGTTGGTTACTTCATGTTTCTTCGATGAATTCATGAATTCTAACTTGACTGTTTTAAGGTTAAATTTGTTCATGAAATGGCTCCCCGATTAACTGTTTGAAATTGAAACTCAATTAATATGAAAATGATTTGATGATTTTCAGGTGCTCACACATTATCCGGTGCAGTTTTACAACCTACTGCTTTAAATGAATTGTTTCCGGATTGGAAAGAGATGGGGGTAAAGACGCTTGTACTTTCAAAATGTTTGATAACAGGCCGTTCTTAAATTCACAACCTTATAATTACATACAGAAAATCTGCAAAATTGTTCGTACATACATCATGAAGTCTATCGGTGTATTTGTGTTTCAGGCACCACTGCACACTCCTGTCACTACTGATCGATTCTCATTCATGACTAAGAATAGCTCAATACCGATTCCATTATTACCGGGTAAAACTAACTTATAATTCTATGTTATTGAATTTGTAATGTGCAACAGTTTGTTCAATTTCGAATTTACGCGTTTTGAAGGTATGCCATTGAAGAATCATGGTAACTATGTGGTTAGACTTGGTAATGTAGTAAGATGGCTCGGTGAGCAGGCTGAAGCTTTAGGAGTTGAATTGTATCCTGGTTATGCCGCCAGTGAAGTTTGTAGTCTTAATTAGATTCCTTTTCAATCCGTAATTCATACATGTATATCGATTCCTAGAAATACAAGATGATTTTGTTTGATTTTCAGGTTTTATATCACGAAGATGGCAGTGTGAAAGGTATAGCTACTAATGATGTTGGTATTTTCAAAGATGGCTCTCCAAAAGTAAGTAGATAAAAATTTTCGTAAAGGGTTTTTTAGCGAGTCTGAAAGAAGTGCTTACTTTTGGAAAGATTTATGAAATGGCTTATGTGTGCTTAGTTCTCTTGCATACTGGTCTTAATCATTGATTTAGAAAATTAGCCTTAAACTTCTCTTGAGGAAAAGATGCTGACTTTTGCGTCAGTCTGGCTGCTTCAAATCCTGTCATATATCAAGAATTGTATTCTTCGTCTGAAATACCACATTTGCATATTTTGAAAGGAAAACTTTGAACGCGGTATGGAATTGCACGCGAAGATGACTGTGTTCGCGGAAGGTTGCCACGGACACCTGACTAAACAGATGAAGAAGAAATTCAATCTCGTAGAAGGTAAAGAGCCGATGACGTACGGTTTGGGAATGAAAGAACTTTGGGAAGTAAAACCCGAAAATCACGATCCTGGTTACGTGGAACACTCTATTGGATGGCCAGTGGTAAGACCTTTATCAATCAGGACCGTGTTGCACAGTCATGGTCTTCAAAATAAGCCATCCCTGTGCAACTGGCCCGTTGATCACGTTTTAGAATATCTTCCATGTGAATGGTATTTTTATTTGCTGATAATTTCAGTCTAAA